>NC_057808.1:260899875-261173393 GCF_018294505.1 Triticum aestivum
GCCCTCCGGTTGGCTGCGGGCGGCGGCGCGGGACGGACGCGTCCGGCGGCGGAGAGGGGAAGGGGTAGGGTTTGATCGGGGCGAAAAAATCCGGGGGCTCACTTATTTATAGGTAGAGGGAGCTAGGAGGCTCCAAATGGAGTGCGGTTTTCGCCCACACGATCGTGATCGAACGACCAAGAGCATGGAAGTGACTTAGATGGGTTATTGGGCTGTTAGGAGGGGGGTTTTGCTGCAACACACAAAAGGCCTTTGCGTTTACCCGGTTAACCGTTGGAGCATCAAACGACCTCCAAATGGAATGAAACTTGACAGGTGGTCTACCGGTGGTGTACCAAGGCCACTTGACAAACCTCGGTCCATTCCGGGAACGTTTAACACCCGCTCACGAAAAGAAACAAGAGGGGTGCGCTGGTGCATGTGGGAGTGTCGGATTGCAAAACGGACAACGGGGAAAATGCTCGGATGCATGAGACGAACACATATGCAAATGAGATGCACATGAAGACATGATATGAGATGCATGACATGAATAAAATGCAAAACGAGAGACAAAAACCCAACCATGGAGGGAATATCATCACATAGCCGAAAATGGCAAGAGTTGGAGTTACAAATATGGAAAGTTACATCCAGGGTGTTACAACTTCCCATATATTATCATCTTTATACCGCGAAACTATTGCAACGGATCAAACTTATGATATTCAGTGATCTACATGAATTTTTTTATTATATCCCTCTTGAATACCTATCATATTAGGACCAATTTTATAACCCATGCATATTACCATTACTATTTATCAAACATTCAAAATGATATAATTGAAGCGTGAGAGTGAAACTATTTCTTTAAAGTATAACCACTGTCGTGCTCTAAATGATATAAGTGAAGCACTAGAGCAACCGCCTAGCTCAAAAGATATAAGTGAAGCATAAAGGGTATTCTAAGAAATCACGAATAATGTGTGTCCCTTAAAAAGGTATGTCCAGCAAAGATGATTGTGGCAAACTAAAAGGCAAACAAAGCAAAGACTCGTATAATACACGACGCTCCAAGCAAAACTCATATCATGTGATGAATAAAAATATAGTTTCAAGTAATTTACCGAAGGTTGGTAGAAGAAAGAGGGGAGGCCATCCGAGGCATCCCCAAGCTTAGAGTCTTGGGTTTCCTTGAATATTACATTGGGGCGCCTTGGGCATCCCCAAGCTTAGGGTCTTGCCACTCCTTATTCCTTCATCCATCGTGATCTCACTCAAAACTTGAAAACTTCAGCACATAAAACTCAACAGAAAACTCATCTGTTAGTATAAAAAGAAAATCATAAACTTTAGGTATAGTTGTAAACCCATTCATGTTTTATTATTTCATAATACCAACTGTATTCTAACTTCACCATGACTTATACCTCGATACAATCCATAGATTCATTAAAACCAGCAAACAATGCAACGAAAAAAGAATCTGTCAAAAACAGAATAGTCTATAATTATCTGGACAATGACCGTTATTCTGTAACTCCAAAAATTCTGAAAAATTAGGAAGACATGGGAAATTTGTATAGCAATCATGTGTAAAAAATTATGAATTTTATCACGTTCTAGTTAATTTAAAAAATTCTTCTACTTGGCGCAAAAGCTTTTATTTTCTCACAGAATCAAATTAACTATCAACCAAATAATCCCAAAGGCTTTAATTACTTGGCAAAAACACTAATTTAAACACTAAAACACAACCATAATAGTAGCATAATTGTTTTCACAAAAAAAATAGAAAAGAAACAAGAAAAATAAAGGTAGCTATTGGGTTGCCTCCCAGCAAGCACTATTGTTTTACGCCCCTAGCTAGGCGTAATGCATAGTTTCAAGTGTTATCATCCTTCAAATTAATTCCATAGGTGGCCCTCATAATAGATTCATATGGTGGCTTAATTCTCTTTCTAGGGAAGTGTTACATACTTTGTTTAATGGAAATTGAAATGTTATATTACCTTCTTTCAAATCAATAATAGCACCTATGGTACGTAGGAAAGGCCTACCAAGTATTATGGGACAAGACGGGTTGTAACCAATATCAAGCACAATGAAATCAATGGGCACATAATTCCTATTTACAAGAATAATAACATCAGTTATTCTACCCCAAAGGTTCTTAATAGTGGAATCCGCAAAGTGCAAATTAAGAGAACATTCATCCAAATCATGAAGGTCTAGCACATCACATAAAGATTTGGATATAGTGAAAACGCTAGCACCCAAATCATAAAGCATTGCACTCATAATTTTTTATCTTTATTTTAATAGTAGGTTCCCATTCATCATATAATTACCTAGGAATTGAAACCTCCAATTCTAGCTTTTTTTCTAAAGCTTTCATCATAGCTACTACAATATGTTTAGTAAAAGATTTATTTTGTTCATGAGCATTGGGTGAATTTATCATGGATTGCAACAAGGAAATACACTCAATTAAAGAACAACTATCATAATTGAAATCCTTGAAATCCGAAGTAGTGGGCACATCACTATTTAAAGTTTTAACCTCTCCAAACCCACATTTATCAATTTTTCATTAAGATTATCACCCTCCGAACAATTGAGACACCTTCTAGCTAAAGTTGACTCATGTTTAGTCCCCTTTTCATAAAGTTTTATATTTCTAACAAATATTCAACATGTGAGACACTAATCATTTTAAGCTCTTCATCATGATTACGATAAAAACCGGGTGGAATTGCTTTTTCTAGGAATTCTCGCTTAGCCCTCAACCTAGTGGTTCTTTCTTTACTTCCATTAATGAAGACATAGATAGCTTTAATGGACTCATTAATATCAAGCTTGGGTGGCAAAATTCTAGATTTGAGATTTTCCACGTCATGAACAATTCTATCCATGTTCCTAGCCATATCATCAACTTTACTCAATTTTTCCTCTATCATAGTATTGAAAATATTTTGAGAATTAACAAGTTCTTTAATATTACTTTCAAGATCAGAAGGAATCCTATTATTATTATAAGACTACCATAGGAATTGCCATAATTATTAGAGGAATTTCCAGGAAATGGCCTAGGATTAAAATTGCCTCTATAAGCATTACTATTGAAATTATTTCAAGAGACAAAATTCACATCAGCGGAATCATTATTTTGTTCAATCAAAGTAGACAATGGCACATCATTAGGATATATATGATCACTCTTACTAGCAACCATTTTCGTAAGCGCATCCATTTTATCACTTAAAGTATTAATTTCTTCAATAGAATTCACCTTTTTACTAGTTGGAGTTCTTTCAATATGCCATTGTGAATAATTTGTCATAATATTATCAAGGAGTTTTGTAGCTTCTCCTAAAGAGATTTCCATAAAGGTACCCCCCGCGGCGGAATCTAAAAGATTTCTAGAAACAAAGTTCAATCCCGCATAATTTTTTTGTATGATCATCCATAAGCTTAAACCATGAGTGGGGCAATTACTTATCATTAATTACATTATCTCCCAAGAATGTGCAACATGTTCATGATCAAGTTGCTTAAAGTTCATGATTTGATTTCTAAGAGAAACATTTTTTCCGGAAGGAAAATACTTGGCAATAAAAGTATTCTTACACTTATCCCAAGAATCAATATTATTTCGCGGCAAGGATGAAAACCAAGTTTTAGCACGATCTTGTAGTGAGAACAGAAATAATTTTAATTGGACAATATCGTTATCTGCATATTTTTTTCTTTCGCATATCACACATTTCAATGAAAGTATTAAGATGGGATGCAACATCTTCATTAGGACTACCGGAAAATTGTTCTTTCATAACAAGATTAAGCAAAGCAGCAATAATATCACACGACTCTGCACTGGTGGCGGGAGGAGCAATCGGAGTACTAATAAAATCATTATTTTAAGTATTGGAAAAATCACACAACTTGGTATTTTCTTGAGACATCACGACAAAGCAAGCAAACAAGCAAACAAAAAGCCAAATGAAAAATATTTTTGTGTTTTTATGAAAACATTTTAGAAGTGGGGGATATGAAAACGAGAGGCAAATGGCAAACGAAAGTAAATGCAAGGAGATGAAAGTCTATGCAATGGCACTTGATAGGTTTTGGTGATGTCTCCCTCGCAACGACGCTAGAAACTATACCTGGTACTTGTGAGCTGCGTTGGGATTTCCTCGATGAGGAGAGAATGATGCAGTACAGTAGAGATAAGTATTTCCCTCAGTTAAGAACCAAGGTTATCAATCAGTAGGAAAACCATGCAAGACATCATGAGAACTACCTACACACAAAAGAACAAATACTTGCACCCAACATGATCAAGGGGGTTGTCAATCCCCTCAACGGTTAATTGCAAGGATCAAGTCTGATAATGGTAGATAGATAAACAAAAACACACACAAAAAGAGCGGTAAATAAATTGCATCAAGGTATTTTTGGATTTAATATATGGTAAAGATAGACCCGGGGGCCATAGTTTTCACTAGAGGCTTCTCTCTTGAACAAAAAACATACGGTGGGTAAACGAATTACTGTTGGGCAATGGATAGAAAAGCGCACAATTATGACGATATTCAAGGCAATGATTGTGTATATAGGCATCACGTCCAAGACAAGTAAACCGACTCATGCCTGCATCTGCTACTATTACTCCACACACCGACCTCTATCCAGCATGCATCTAGTGTATTAAGTTCATAAAGAACGGAGTAACGCCTTAAGCAAGATGACATGATGTAGACAAAATAAATCCAACCAATATGAATAAAACCCGTCATTTTCCCCTTAATGGCAACAATACAAATACGTGTCTTGTCCCCTTCTTTCATTGGGATATAGATCACCGCAAGATTGAACACATTACAAAGCACCTCTCCCATTGCAAGATAAATCAATATAGTTTGCCAAACCAAAATAGATCAGAGAGAAATACAAAGGTATAACAATCATGCATATAAGAATTCAGAAAAGACTCAAATAATATTCATGAATAATCTGATCATAAACCCACAATTCATTGGATCCCAACAAACACACCGCAAAAGAAGATTACATCGAATAGATCTCCAAGAACATCGAGAACATTACTGAAGATCAAAGAGAGAGAGGAAGCCATATAGCACTAGTTATGGACCCGTAGGTCTGTGGTAAACTACTCACACATCATCGGAAGAGCAGCAAGAGGTTGATGTAGAAGCCATCTGCGATCGATTCCGCCTCCGGCAGAGTAGCGGAAAATGCTTCCAGATGGGATCGCGGAAGAACGGAAACTTGTGGCGGCAGAATAAGTATTTTGGGTCGTTCTCTTATGTAAATATTTGGGAATTTATAGAGGTGGAATTAGGTCAAGAGGTGCCATGAGGGGCCCACAAGCCTGTAGGGCACCCCTCGGGCTTTTCGCTTCCTCGTGACTCCCTAGGTCTTCTCACGAACCTTCTAGGGTCCCTTCTGGTCCAGAAAAAAATGTCAAAAAGTTTCATAGTGTTTGGACTCCGTTTGGTATTGATGTGCTGAAAGCCAAAAATAGGCAAAAAACAGCACCTGGCACTGGGCACTAGGTTAATAGGTTAGTCCCAAAAATGATGTAAGATTGCATATAATTGCATATAAAACATCCAAGATTGATACTATAATAGCATGGAACAATCAAAAATTATAGATACATTGGAGACGTTTCATGAAGCCTCCGGTTATTTGCTTGTAAACATTAGTACTCCCACTTCCAGCGCTGTCGACCAACTATTTCTTTAAGAACGCTAGCTTTCGGCTTCACCCGTGTGAGGTGCGAATCCGATTAACCCGGTAGCAACAATCTCATAGGTTCTCCCTTTACCCCTTACCTGAACAATCAAGAACGTAAGGGGTAATCACAGGAGCCAGGCAACCCATCTTGGCCAAAACGTAAGGCAAGTTGATGCATATAAAGGCAAAAAATGACTATATTTGAGAGGAGGCACAGATAGTGCTGAAAATATGTTTGGCTTCGAGGAGACCCACAGTGTAGTATATGCCGTACATGTAATATTTTCCGACGCGAGTACATCACTCCAGATTGACTAAGCATAACTAGCAAAAAAAGCTTCTAACAACTAAAAAATTGTGGCTATTTAAATGTTAGTTGAAAGGTGAGGCGAGGGTGGCTGTGATTAACCGTAAAAACGTCGGAGCAGGGCGGTGTTCCAAGGATTCAGCTCCAGTTTGTTATCAGCGGGATCTCGGAAACGATATGCACCTCCGATGAGTACTTGGTCTATGATAAACGGTCCATCCCATTTTGGTTGGAGTTTGTGTTTCTGCTTTTCTGGATGGAAACTCATGACAAGTCACTTTTGTTGAATGCTTTTCTCCGGACTTCCCTGCTCTGGTAGTGTCGCGCCTGTTGTTGGTCAAATGTGGAACCCGCCCGAGCCACATCCCGCTCTTCTTCGAGGGCATCGAGGTTGTCCCGCCGATCCAACTCAGCCTCCCACTCTTCATACATGCACACTCTAGGTGCATCATGAATGAGGTCACATGGTAGGACGGCCTCGGTTCCATACACCATGAAAAAAGGTGTGTAACATGTGGACCGGTTACGTGTGGTGTGCATGCCCCATAGTATGGAGTCGAGCTCCTCCACCCAGTAGCAGTCGGCCTCCTTTAAAGAGCGGACTAAACGTGGTTTGATACCACTTAGTACAAGTCCGTTAGCATGTTCGACTTGTCCATTGGTTTGGGGATGGTAAACATAAGTGTAATCGAGATGAATGTCCATCTTTTCACACCAGGCCTTGACCTCCTTGGCCATGAAATTCTTATCGTTGTCCATGATGATACTGTGGGGGATGCCATAATGGTGTCCCACGCCCGAGATAAATTCAACAACCTGCAATGATTCGGCTGTTGTGCCGGCCTTGCCTCAATCCATTTTGTGAATTTGTCAATCATGATGAGCCAGTATTTCTTCTTATTCCAACCCCCTTTAAGAGGGCCTACCATGTCAAGCCCCCAGACTGCAAAAGTCTAGGTAATTGGGATAGTCCAAAGAGCCGTGGGGGGCATGTGACTTTGGTTGGCGAAAACCTGGCAGTCAGGGCATCGCTGAACCAAAGTTTTTGCATCTTCTTTGGTGGTGGGTCAATAAAATCCAGCTCGGAAAGCCTTACTAACCAGTGCCCAAGCTGTGGTGTGATGGTCGCTCATGCCAGAGTGAATTTCGGCGAGGACCTTGCACCCTTCATCTTGGGCTATACACCTCTGGAGGACACCTGTGACGCTTCTCTTATACAACTCGTCTTCATGGACCCGATAGGCCTTTGATCGGCGAATTATCCTCCTTGCTTCAGTTTGGTTGTCGGGCAGCTCGTTATGGAGTAAATATCCGAGGAAGGCCTCGGTCCATGGTACAATATCCACCATTACTTCAACCATTGAGCCTAGAATTATTCCATCATCTTCCTTGGATGCCGGAGAGTTGACCTTTCCGTAGTCCGGAGAGGACGTTTCGATTTTCTCATTCAGCCAGGTCACGGATGGCTTGAAGAGGTATTCTAGAAATGTATTTTCTAGGACTAGGTTGTGTTTGGTGCCCATCCTAGCAAGGACATCGGCAGCTTGATTGCTATTGCATGGCACATGATGGAACTCCAGGCCCTCGAAACAGGCGGAGATGGCCAAAATAGTGTTTCGATATGCAGTAATTTTTGGATCCTTGGCGTCGAATTCCCCATTAACTTGTGATATTGCTAGGTTTGGGTCACCTCAGACCTCCAGTCGCTGGAATCCCATAGACGCCGCTATCCGCAATCTATGCAGATTTGAATCGGTGTACATTATTTGCAATACGTATCATATGTTGTCACCGGTGGGTGAGGTGAGGACTACTCCAGCCCCCAGCCCGACCAGAATCTTGGAGCCGTTGAAGTACATTGTCCAATGGGAATATGTACTATACTCCCTAGGGAGTTTGGCCTCCACCCAGTCGGCCACGAAATCTTCCAGCACCTGATATTTAATAGCTCTCCGTGGGTGAAACACAATTTCGAAGGGTAGTAGTTTGATAGCCCACTTAGTGATGTAGCCAGTTGTGTCTGTGTTGTTGATGGTGTCACCTAAAGGGACCTCAGATGCGATGGTGATAGAGCATTCTTGAAAGTAACGCCACAACTTCCGAGATGTCATGATGAGAGCCTAGGCGATTTTCTAATAGTGAGGATACCTTGTTTTACACGGGGTGAATACCTCGGAAACATAGTATATGGGCCTTTGCACCTGGAACCTGTGGCATTCAGCATTGTGTTTGACTACGAGTGCAGGGCTGACGACTTGGTTGGTGGCCAAAATGTATAGTAACATTGGTTCGCCTACTTCAGGTGCCACGAGTATAGGATTTGTAGCAAGAAGCCTCTTGATTTCCTCTAGGGCATCTCCTGCCTTGCTAGTCCATTTGAAGTTCTTGGTCTATTTCGGGAGTTTGTACAACGACAGGGCCTTTTCTCCCAATTGTGATATGAATCGTCTGTCGGATTTCGGGTTCCGACAAAACCCTTGAGGTTCGAACACTGGGGTGCGCACGAAGATCTCTCCTCCCCCTAGCTCACGCCCTCACCGCGATCTCAAAGCTCGGCGCATCGAACTTACAGAATAAGAGACACAAGGTTTATACTGGTTCGGGCCACCGATGTGGTGTAATACCCTACTCCAGTGTGGTGTGGTGGATTGCCTCTCGGGCTGAGGATGAACAGTTACAAGGGAAGAACAGCCTCCTGAGGAGAGGTGCTCTTGTGCTTGGTGAGCTTGTGTGGATGAGGATGATCTGAATGGCTCGAGATCAGTTGCCTCCTACTGTGGTGGCTAGCCCTATTTATAGAGGCCCTGGTCCTCTTCCCAAATGCCGGTGGGAAGGGATGCCACAACGGCCAAATTTGAAGGGAGACAACTAGTACAAGTTATCCTGACTAAAGGTGGTCTTCGCCTGCCAAAGGCTCTGGTGGTGATGACGTCTTTGGCTCCACGGTGACCTCCGTCCTGCCATTCTGCTGGTCTTGGTCTTGTTGCACTGATATGGAAACCTTTACCTGGTGCCTCAGGACTCCTCGCCTGCGCTTGCCTCTTTAGCACCAAAGAGGAAATGAGGACACCGTGCATGTTGGAGCCCGCCTGGTGCCCGCCCGATCGTCATGGCTTGCGTCACAGGAACCTTGCGAGGTGCCCCTTGCCTTGATCTCTCCGCCCCTCGCGAGCCAGCCTGGTGAGGCCGCCCCCGAGGAGGTCTTGCATCGTCCGCCTCGCGAGGCTCGGCCCCTCATGAGGGTCTTGAGTGTTTGCTGGTGAAGATGGGCCGTACAGGGCCGCTGGTGAAGCCACGTCATGGGCCGCAGGCAGGCAAGTCTGGGGACCCCCGTTCCCAGGACGTCGACAGTAGCCCCGGGGCCAAAGGCGCGCTCGGACTTGGCTTCGAGGCGAAGCCAAAGGGAAAGTGCGGAGCGCCGCGGGCCCCAACAGCCTGCGGCCTCGCTTGACATGTGGCGATTGATTGGACGTGGGCGTCTTCGCTTCCCCATGCTGCCTCGGCAACTGCCCGACTTGACGAGTCCCTGCTGCATGCAGAGAAAAATCATCATTACCTGTGATCGTGGGGATCGCCCGTTGGCCTTCTCCCGCTATAAATGAGGAGGGGGCAGAGCCCCCGTCGCTCATCTCTTCCTGCTCTGCTCGTTTCTTCTCCCTTGCTTCACTGCCGGCAGCGACACCCATGGCGCCTGCGAAGAGGTTCTCGGCCGCAGAGAAGGGGAAGGCCTGCCGGGAGGGGCCCGGCTCACCGCCGCCCAAGAGGGTGTGCGGCCGCCCCCGCAAGCACACCGCGACCCCCGCCGTGGCCCCTCGCGACCGCGGCGGCGCCTCTTCGCCTGGTGGGAGTCGCCCAGGTCGTGGCAGCCCCGTTGATGAAGGGAGGCGCGCCATGGTCGCGCGGCCTCCCTCGCCATGCTTCCACTCGGCGGAGGTGCTGCCGGAGTTCGTCGTGTGGTCGGAGAACCCGGCCGGCACTTGGCTTCAGCTCCCAGGCTTCTTCGCCGGCGAGCTGCCGGCCACGGGTCCAGGCGGGCTCTGGCTGCAGGCTGATGGTTGCTGCACCAATTCTTCGTGGGTCGCGGTGGAGGTCTCCGTCGCGGGCAACGCAGCCTTGGCCCGCGGCTGGCAAACATTTGCCCGGCCGCCCGGCCTGGGCAGGGGTGCACTCTCCACTTCAAGTACGACGGCAATGTGACCCTCTACGTGAGGGTATTCGAAGAAGACGGCCTCCGCGTCGGGTGCTGCCCCGAGGACAACGACGACAGCGAGGTGCTCGGCCTTGGCGACAGTCGTGACGAGGGTGAGGGTGGTCTTGCCCTCGGTGCTGGCCGCTGCTCGTCCAGCTACGGCGATTCTTCCTCCGGTGACATCTCCAGCGGGCGGCAGCGGGTCATCTCGTCGCCGCGCCCCACTGAAACGCGACAAGGCGTCTGGCTGAGCCCGGGACTGCGCCAAGGGCCTACCCTCGCAGACCGCTGCGGGGGCGCGCGCCGCTTTTGTTTCTTCTTCCTTTTCTTCTTGCATTAAGAGAGAGACAAGCATGGGGCCCCGCAGGGGCGTGCAACGAACCATGATTTCCAAGTTGCTATGCTATGTTTATCGTTCCTATGTCGTGTTGCAGCATCGGCGTTTTATGGAGGCGCGTAGAAATAACTTAGCTTGACGCGCTCGAAGTAGTTTCCGCCTCGTGAGGCACGCATTTCCCAGTACCTGGCGAGGCCTCCTTGGCTTGGGAGGCGTCTAGGAACTGCAAAAATTCATTAGGAAACTCTTATTCTTCCGAGCCCTTCCGAGCCTTGGTCGCAAGCGTAGCCGGCCATGACCCAGCGCTTCGCAACGAGGTACCCGAGGGGCACGGATTGAGAGAGGTGCGCCAGCTTGCGAGCTCGAGCGAGGGTGCCTCACGAAGAACAGGAAAAACGCTCACGAGGGCACCTGTCCAGCCCCCTCGCGAGGCATGCGAGGGAGAGTACAGGTCAAAACAAGGAACAAACGGCAGAAACAGAGACAAAAGGCGATGGAACCAAGCCGGCAAGAAACACCAGAAAGCAAATTTTCATTAAAGAGGAGCAAGCCTACTACGGAAAGCAAATGAAAAGCCGCGTCCGGCACCTAGTCTAGTCTTCTTACCAGCGCGGAGCTAAGTGCTGCCACTAGGACGTGGGCGGGAGCCCCCGAGGCCCGAGGGCGGCACTCCTGAGACTCCGGGGCATGTACAGCCCCACTCATTATTACGTGAGAGTGTCATGAGCGGAGACCTTCACAGGCACTGGGCCTTGCTTCACAGGCGCCGGGCCTTGCTTCATGGGTAGAACTTCCGGAGGTGCTGGATGTTCCAGGCATTCTGGATGGGGACCCCGTCCTGCGTCTCCAGGCGCACGGCGCCAGGCCTGGAGACGTGGGCGACCATAAACGGGCCCTCCCACATGGGCGAGAGCTTGTGCAGCCCTTCCCTGGAGAGCACCCGCCTTAGGACAAGGTCGCCCACCTCGAGCGTCCTGGAGCGGATGTTGCGGCAGTGATACCGCCGCAGCGCCTGCTGATATCTTGCTGCTCGAAGCGTGGCTTCACGGCGGCATTCCTCCCCCAGCACAAGGTCCATCCCCCGCATGGCGTCCTGCTGCGTCTCATCAAATGCCAGGACCTGCGGGGAGCGATGCCTGGTCTCGTGTGGGAGAAGCGCTTCTGCTCCGTAGACGAGGAAGAACGGGGTCTCGCCCGTTGGCTTGGTGGCGGTGGTGTGGATGGACCACAACACAGACTAGAGCTCGTCGTGCCAGCCCCTGCCGCAGGCCTCGAGCTTCTTCTTGAAGGTCCTGGTCTTGAGGCCTCTCAGGATCTCCGCGTTGGCGCGTCCGGCTTGACCGTTGCTCCTAGGGTGTGCCACCGAAGCATAGCAGATCTGCGTTCCAAGGTTAGCACAATATGTCTTGAAGAGATTGCTAGTGAACTGTGAGCCGTTGTTGGTGATGATGCGATTAGGGACCCTGAACCGGCTTACGAGACCCTTGATGAACTTGACCGCAGATCTGGCCGGGATGGTGCGGACAGCGTCTACCTCCGCCTATTTGGTGAATTTGTCGATGGTGACGTAGAGGTAGCGGTAGCCCCCAGGCGCTCGAGGGAACGGGCCCAAGATATTAAGCCCCCAAACTGCGAATGGCCACGAGAGCGGGATGGTCTGGAGGCCCTGAGCTTGCTGATGGATCTGCTTGGCGTGGAATTGACAGGCATCGCAGGACTTCACCAGCTCAATCGCGTCGTTGAGCGCCGTAGGCCAGTAGAACCCGCCGCAGAACGCCTTGCCGACGAGGGTTCGTGACGACGAGTGGTACCCGCAGTCTCCGCCGTGTATGCCAGCTAGCAACTCTTTCCCCTGTTCCATGGAGATACAACGCAGGGAAACGTCATTTGGCCGCTTCATGTATAACTCACCGTCCTAGATGCAGTACGCTGTGGCCTGTGGGGCCACGCGCTCCGCGTCCTCCTCTTTCTCCGGCAGTGTCCCTTGCGTCAGGTATTCCTTGAACTCCTTGGTCCAGCACCCCTCCTGAGGCTCGAGCGCCAAGAGTAGGCGCACTCCCGAGGTCGGGCCACAGGCCGGGGCTCCCAAAGCAGGTGTCTGGGGGAGCTCCTCCCGAGGCGGCGCCGGCCTCGAAAGCGGAAGTGCTGCCGATGGCTTGAAGAACCGCTCCTCGAAGACGCCAGGCTCTTGGGGTAGTCGCTTGGATGCTCTCTTGGCGATGTCGTGGGCCTCCTTGTTGGTGCCACGGGGCACGTGCTGCAATTCTAGGCCCAATAACGGCTTTTCCATTTTGCGTACCTTCGTGAGGTATGCCTCCATCTGCTCGTCCCTCAGCTCGTATACCTTGTTGGAGAAGTTGACGAGAAGCTGCGAGTCGCCCCTGATGGTGAGGCGCTTCACCCCCAGGGCCACCGCAGCCTTAAGGCCAGCTATGAGGCCTTCGTACTCCGCTATGTTGTTGGAGACCTTCTTGCCCTGCTGGAAGCAGAGCTGCACGGCGTAGTAGAGCTTGTCCTGAGTGGGCGAGATGAGCACTGTTCCAGCCCCCGCACCCTGGCGCGCAAATGCGCCATCGAAATACATAACCCGGCCGTCTGGCGCTTCACTTCCCGGCGAGAGGGATCGATCCTCGCCTGCTTCAAGCCCCGGGGCGTCCGTCCATTCTGCCATGAAGTCAGCGAGCGCGACTCCCTTGATGACCCTGGTAGTGCTGAACTCCAGCTGGAATGCCTGCAGCTCGATATTCCACTCGGCGACTCTTCCAGCAGCGTTGGGGCTCTTGAGTACCCTCTCCAGTGGGTAGGCCGAGACGACCTTGATTGGGTGACCTTGAAAGTAGTGTCGTAGCTTACGCGTGGCCACCAAGAGCACGAGCAAGAGCTTCTGAGGCATGGGGTACCATGCCCTTGCATCCCGCAGCACCGTGCTGACGAAATACACTGGGTGCTCGACGAGAGTGGGCGCATCGACGGGGCCTACGTCTGTCGGAGGTTGAGGCGCCTCCTGAGGCGATGGAACCCCCGGAGCCTGGTCGCTCATTGGGGCCTCTGGAGGCCCAAGGGCGCCGTCTTGCTGAGCCTGGTCATCCGTTGGCGCTGATGCAGCCCTTGCGGTGCCCTCCGGGTCTTGTATCGCCCTGGCTGGGGGCATGGCTCAGCGCGACGCATCCTTAGCCTGGCGCTCTTCCCGGACCGCCACCAGAGCTGCGCTGGCGGAGTAAGGAGTGGCGGCAAGGTAAAGCACCAGAAGCTCGAGAGGGTGGGGCGCCACCATCACCGGAGGGCTGGTCAGGTATCTCTTGAGGTCTTGAAACGCTTGGTCAGCCTCCGGGGTCCACTCAAATGGGCCCTTCTTCTTCATCAGCTTGAAGAACGATAGGGCGCGCTCTCCCATCTTGGAGATGAAGCGCCCCGGCGAAGTCACGCAGCCGGCAAGCTTCTGCATCTCCTTGAGGGTTTGTGGTGGGCTCATGTCATCGATCTCCTTGACCTTCTCCGGGTTGGCCTCGATCCCCCTGTGGGACACAAGGAAGCCCAGCAGCTTGCCGGAGGGGACACCAAATACGCACTTCTCTAGGTTGAGCCGCAAGTCCACCTGGCGCAGGCTCGCGAAGGTCTCCTCCAGGTCCTGAATCAAAGTCCTCGCCTCCCAAGACATTACCACAATGTCGTCGACGTAGGCTTTAGCGTTCCTCCCGAGCTGCTGACCCAGGGCGATGTGCATCAGCCGTTGGAAGGTCACGCATGCGTTGTGCAGCCTGAACGGCATGCAAGTGTAGCAGTACACCCCGCACGAGGTCAGGAAGGCCATCTTCTCCACATTCTCTACCGCCATCTTGATCTGGTGATAGCCTGAAAACGCATCCAGGAAGCATAGCAGGTCACACTCGGCGGTGGAGTCAACGATCTAGTCGATACGTGGAAGCAGGAGCGGATCTTGGGGACAAGCCTTGTTGAGGTTGGTGAAGTCGACACACATGCGCTCCTTCCCGCCTTTCTTTGGCACAACGACGGGGTTCGCCAGCCACTTGGGGTACTGAACCTCGCGAATGACACCTGCTGCCTCCAGCTTGCGGGTTTAATGGACGATGATGGACTGCTTCTCCGTGGACTGTCGCCGCGCCTTTTGCTTCACAGGGCGCACATTGGGGCACACCCTCAAGTGATGCTCGATCACCCCTCTTGGGACCCCTACCAGCTGTTTGGGCTCCCATGCAAATACTTCCTTGTTTGCGTGCAAGAACTTCACCAATGCCTCCTCTTGACCCTGGTCGAGGTTGGCACCTATGGTGAAGGTCGCTCCAGAGGACCCATCTTCCTCGACCGGCACCTGCTTGGTTTCTGCCCGATCTTGAGTGAACAACTGCTTCTTCTTAGCTGGTGCGGCCTGCTTAACTCCAGAGATGACCTCGTCGGCCGGTTGCGCTGCCGCGGCGGTTTTGAGGGCAAGCTTGAGCGCTACCAGAGCTTCCTTGGTATCTCCAACTACGGTGAGGACGTCCTTGCTCCCGGGCATCTTCATGAGGTTGTAGGACGGATGGGTTGCCGCCATAAACTGAGCCAGAGTCGGGTACCCAAGGATGGTGTTGTACGGGAGGCCAATACGGGCGATGTCGAAGTCGACCAGCTCAGTGCGATAGTTGTCGCGGGTGCCGAAGGTCGCGGGAAGACGGATCTGCCCCAAGGGGCTGGAGGAGCTACCACCGACCCCGGAGAAGGGCTTGCTGGGGCGGAGCTGTTCGAGCGGTACGTGAAGGAGGCTAAAAGCCTCCACAGAGAGCATGTTGAGGCCGGCGCCGCCGTCGATGAGGGTCTTGGTGACGGCTACGCTGCAGATGGTGGGCGTGCAAAGCATCGGGAGCACGCCTGAACCGACGGTAGTGACAGGGTGATCCCCCGAGTCGAAGGTCAGGTCGGCCTTGGGCACCGCCCAACCCGGGGGAGCCCCCTGCCGCACGGAGGCGGCGCCGATCTGGCGAAAGAACGGCTTGGTTTGACGGTCCGAGGGCGGCGCTTGCGAGCCGCCGAGGAGGGCCGCAACAGCAAGGGGCGCCAATGCCGCGTAGCGCGCAGCGAAGAGGCCACACAGCTCTCTCCCAAGATGCCACCGTGGATCCTGGGAGGTTGAGCAGCCAGTCGCGCGGTGCACCAGTGAGTGCCATGGGAAGCCAGCCAGCCATGACCTTGTAATCGCCCCTAGCCTTCAGGACGGCCTCTTCATACGCCAGCAGGAAGGCCGACGGGACCGCCGCGCCGTCGTAACGTGGCGACATCTCCGGCTTGAACTTGGGCGGCCACTGCACCCGCCGCAAGGTGTCACGACCGGATTTTCGGGATATTAACTTCCCAGAAAATGGCCTTTGTGCTCACCAGCCCCAGGATTACTGTTAGCTGATGAGGCACCAACTTGATACAAGAATTCCAAGCAAAGTACAAAATATGTAGTACAAGACCATTGTGGCCTAGGAGTACAACACTTGGTTTCTAGTGGTTGATGGCGGAAGCGGTTTATGGTTCATCTGTGTCTATGGGACTCCATTTCCAACAAGAACAGCTGACCAGGATAACTCCTATCTTCGCGAGGCTGCTATCGTCAACACGTAGGTTCCGGGGCTGACGTCGTAACGCTCTTCTCCACGCAAGAAATCTGGCCAAGACAATAGCCAGGGACAAGCCAGTGAGTACGTTTGAATGTACTCGCAAACATTAAGAACACGGGTATAATATAACGAGAGATAATCATGCTCTGAAATATTTTTATGATGATAACGTCCGTCATGAAAAACCGTGATGCACGCATGCAGGTAAAAAAAATTATGAACATGCAATACGGGAGTAGAAAAGAAAATGCACTAATCGAGTGTCTGAAATGACTCCTCGAAAAGGTGCAAATAAATTAACAATGCCGCAGTCGGGCGTCTGAGCGACACCACATAAAGGGCTTATAAAGGATAAATAAATAAATAACAAACATGCCGCAGTCGGGCGTCTGAGCGACACCACATAAAGGGCTTATAAAGGATAAATAAATAAATAAATAAAAACATGCCGCAGTCGGGCGTCTGAGCGACACCACATAAAGGGCTTATAAAGGATAAATAAATAACAAACATGCTGCAGTCGGGCGTCTGAGCGACACCACATAAAGGGCTTATAAAGGGTAAATAAATAACAAACATGCCGCAGTCGGGCGTCTGAGCGACACCACATAAAGGGCTTATAAAGGGTAAATAAATAACAAACATGTCGCAGTCGCGCGTCTGAGCGACACCACATAAAGGGCTTATATAAGAATAATCACAGTGAATATCCAGGAGGTAGAACCGTCCCAGGGATACTCAATAATTCAAATAATGTAAATGGTTAGTCCATAATAATAAACATAATCCTCAAATGTCATAGGACATAGACAATATCTTGTCTAGCCGTTTCTCCATCCGAAGACCGTCACTAGACTCTAGTTTAGACGTTTCTCCTTCCGAATACCGTTAATATGATCCAGTTAGCCGTTTCTCCATCCGAAAACCATCACTAGACCCATCTCAGACTGTGGTCCTTACCCATGAACATGACTATCCGAATGGATATAACCTCTGCAGAGGGTGTACCATTTACCCACGAGTAACGGATTTATTTAGCCCATCGGGACTAATTCTGCCTACGACCTTTTAATTGAAAACATGCCTGACATGCACACACCAGCTTAACTTACCGGTGTCTGGAATCACCCACGACACCTGCCAAGCAAAACTCTAAGTGGGGAGGCTACAACCTCGACGTAGCGTGGGATCAAATTTATATTCGCGCGCTCTAAGGGGTGCCCCCCTCTCGGTCCCAACCGGAAACACCCATGCCCCCGGACCAGGTGGCATGCCTACCGGATGCACCCGGTATCTTCCACCATAGCCTCTCTGTACGGTGTGTGCTTTGGTAAGGGGTTGACAACTTACTGAACCATACCCTACCCGCGGCAGGGATAAGTGGTAGTACAAAACAAGTAGGGGAAGTTACTAAACAAGACTCGACCTACGACCGACTCAGGTGGTCCAAGTATTCTCCGAATGATTAGCATAACCAATATATTACCAATTAACAGATAAAATCACCACTCATCAAGCCTCACCATGCCATACCGGACATATTCGTCTCGACGAGGAACCAGGGACAAGCTCGTGTCTACCCAAGACCACGACTTTCCCGGCTTCCTTCCGGTATGCATGAGAAGCTCACGAGGATGATCACTAACACCGGCATATCCATTACTAACAACAAACATCTCCAATATGCACTCATGCGTGAGACTTTATCGTTACATAAAGATAACGTATACTCCAAGTCCAAGTGGTGTTGTAACCGTATCAAAACACCACACAAAAATATTATGCCAGAGTTCAGAATGCTTACCTTCAAGAGTATGCAAAGGATGCACTTTTTGAAAGCTTTCTTCTCTCTCCATTTTCCTATTTTGAAAAATATTCAAATAACAAATATTTCAAACACAGTACAAAAAGTTGTCTCAAATATTTTTGATATAAATCTTAAAATAAACTAGATGAAATTTGAGAGAGGTGGGAAAAAGAATCAACTCATTTGGAGTTTTATTTTAAAAGATATAGCCAGTCAAAGTTTGGTCAAATCTCTGTTTTTAATAAAAACCAGAAAAAGAAAACGTTTCGAGGGGGAATACGCTTTCGGGGTAGGGGATACGTACTCGCAGAAATACGCTTCCACTTAAGCCGGCGCGGGTGGCGCGGGGGTCACTGACAGTGGGTCCAGAGGGCCCACTGGTCAGGTTTGACCGTTCTCCCCTCTCCCTCCTCTCCTCTGCCCGAACGGGAGCGGGGCTCCGGCGATCGCCGGCGACGAACGGCGGCTCCTCGAGGGCACCTGAGGGCATGGATGGACCCGCCAGACCGGGGCGGTCCTCTCGGTGGTCGTCGGGTCGACGGTGGTGGGAGGAGTCGCCGGCGGCGAGCTCCGCGGCGGAGGGGGCTACGGGTGTGAAGTGGGTTTTGGGCTCCGGTGGTTTCCGATCGAGGCTGAGGCACTGGGCAGCTCCGCAAGGACAAGAGGAAGCGATTGGTGGCGTTGGTTGGGCGGGAGATAGCCTGGCTCCGACGAATGTCACCGGACGGTAGCGGCGGCCGAACCGGCCGGAGTTGGGGAAGATGGCCTCTCCCGGCCAATCCACTGCTTGGGGAGCTCTAGGGGAAAGGCTGGAGGTCGCCTGAGGTCTTGAACGAGTTCGGGGATCCCTTAAATAGGCGCTCGAGGTCGGTCCCGCGGCAGCCGAGGATAAGAACGCCGGCGACCGCGGTGCTGTAGCTGCAGGGCGACGTGGCGGCGACGAGCGCGTGCCGACGGGTTTCGAGATAAGCTCGAGCTGTTCATAGGGGCAGCTGGCGCACTGGTGTGGTTTGGGCGGCGCCGTCCATGGCAGAGGCTCGCTGCCGACGCCGGCGTGCCGCCAAAAGCTCTGCCAGCTGCGCTGTAGGGCGCCAGGGGTGGCGTGGAGAGTGGGCGAGGCTAGTTCGCGTCTCTGCAGGCTAGCCAGGGCCATGTGCGGGACGCGGCGGGAGCGGCAGTGCGACGCGGCGGCTCGGTGCGCGCGCGTGCAAAACGTGCGCTCTGGGCATGCCCAGAGCACACACGGGACATGCTCAACGAAATGCCAGGGCAGCCTAGAGTGCGAGAGTGAGGTTGGCAATTAACAGGACTAGGATAGAGATAGCTAGGAGTTTAGTGGACAAGGTTGCTGGGTCAGTGGAACAAGAACATAGTGCAAACTAGGAAACATGCCCAAAACTGACTGTGCACACCAAGTGTTCGACAGAATGCCAAGTGCATTTAGGCAACTCTTGGAGTGGCCAAAATCTCCAGATCAGGGTCTCTCTAGATGGGGGTGATGATGGCAAGATCATTTGGGCAAAACCAGAAACTTGCTAGTGCAAGCTTTGCAAAACTTCAGTTTTGGACAGAAAGAACAAGGGCTCATTGCATGCCCTTAAAATCCTCCAATGGGTCCAATCTCCTGGACTTCAGGGTTTGGTAGGGAGGGCTACAAGTAGGAAAAAGCTCAGGGTCACTAGAGCAAAATAAACTAGGGTTGCAGTACAAATCACCAAACTGGACCAGAATGAAAAGGAGGTTGATTCACTCAAATATTTCAAAGATCATCACTAGGTTTTTGCATAAAAGTGATGTGGAAACATCACATGACATCCCCAAATTTTGGTGGAAATTTTAAAGGCATTTTTTGAATGGTTGCAGTGCAAAACAGGCTCCAAATTTATGAAAAAATCATTTTAAAAGAATAAAGCTCAGGGAAAAGCAAATCTTGCAGATTAAATCCACTGATAAAGAATTGTTTCATAGAGAGTATTCAAGTCCAATAACCCTTTTAGTAAGTTTTCACTTGAGGTAAAAATCCACAATATCAAAAGGGTAAATCCAGACAAATGGAAAAAGTTTTATTACCTGGCAAAATTTTAAATCCATAAATCAAGGTCAAAATTTTGGGGTGTCACAACACTACCCCCCTTAAGAAAAATCTCGTCCTCGAGATTTGTTAAAAGCCTTTTCAAACATTGCTTTTACCCAAAAGAAAATCATTCAACTGTGCAAAAACAACGCGGCTACAGTGAGAGGGCAATAAGTGGTGTAAAACCACAGTGCTGTCTACTGGCGATGCGTGGAAAAATCCAAGGTCGGGGAAAAACGAGGTATTTCTAGTGGATACAGTAATTCAGAATAAATTCTAAATTACTGAAATACGTTGGTCGTACCCGAGAGCATAGTGCTCTCTCTGGCTGACAGGTGGACCCAGGGCCCACTGTCGGCCTCTTCTTCTACCTCGGGTTCTCTCTTCTCTCTCGCGTGCTCTCCCGCGCTTCCTCCACCGGCGACGCCTAGTGCGTAGGGAATCTAGGCCGTACTGCGGTAGTGCGCGGCGTGCTAGCTGCCGGTGCAGCGTGCACTCACCTCGCGGGCCAGTGCACTGTCGGCACTGCTCGCGGACTCGCCTCCGAACACCGGCGATCGAGCGACGAGTGGCGCTGGTGGACCTCGCCCACCGTACACCGATCTCGAGCTATAAAACGATCGTGGTGCTCCTCTCTTCTTCCTCACACCTGGCCTCGCTTCTACTCCTCCTTCCTTCTCCTCCATTGCTGTTTGCATGAGCTCGAGGCGAGGCTCTAATGGCGGAGGCGATGCCGGACTGGTACGTGGTCCTGATGTGTGGAGGTTTGGCGGTGTTGCTGGGGTTCTCCATGCTCCTGTGCGCGATGATCCTGGATGATCGTCGTGATGCTCCCGCTCGAGTGTTAGCTCTTTGCGGCGGCGGCGATCACGTGGATTAGGTGCGGCATCGAGCGCTAACTGCTGTGCTGGGGTAACTCGCGCCCGAATGGCTACTCACAAATCTCTCTTACTGAGACTGTGGTGTCCTCGGGTGTGATCAGTTAGGCGCAACAATGTGTACGAGGATTTGCAATTTGTGCACGAGGTCGAGTGGGTGAGGTTGTGAGTCTGCTGTTATGATGCTGCGCGAATAAAAATCTATGCCGAAAAGATATATACGCCGCAGCAACTCGGGGAAAGAAATCTCATTACAAAAATTTATCGCGAGAAAAAAAAAATTAGTTAAATAAAGATTAACAGCAGTAAAATTGTTCACATAATTGAAAACAAAAATTTGGTACGCCGCACAATCTTTGGATACCACGCGCAAGTTACAACACATAAATAAATACTGGGATAATAAATACAGCGGTGACGTTTACCAAGAAAACGGCAAAAGGACAGGGTCCTGAGAAAACATCTCTGGCACTGGGGCACACTCCTCTTCCATCAGGGGAAGCGGGTTGACCAGTCGATGAATGCGCCTCTCCTGGTCAGGCCTCAGTGGTCTGCCAATAGCGATCCGAGGATTTAAATCAGCGAGGCTCTGGAGATAACCCATTACTCGCTGAGTCAAACGCTCCTGAGCGATAACGTACTGGGCAAGGTTGGCCAGTACTGGATCTCTCTCCATTCGTCCACCGGGAAAAGATGCAACTTCTCCGGGTGCTACACGACTCGGAAAATAATAATATCCTCGTTCGCTGGCATAGGGTACCGCGAATCGAAGACGAGCGAGCGCTTCGTACGCAGCAGCTTCTATGGCCATATGCGGAGTCGGCATGGATTTCCCCACGAAGGAGACTTCCGTTGGGTCTTGGTTTGGGTATGCGGGAGGGATGTGCACCACTGCCCAATATTTCAAGGTGGATGGGGTGATCCTCGATTTGAGCAACTCGTACTGGGGTGGATGGGTGGCACTCATGGTACTGCAGGTAAAGTCCCACAATAGTTTAACAAAACTACCCGGGGTTGCGTCTGGGGTTCTCAGATAAATACTGGGGGTCGGCATGGCCAGGGAAATGGCTGTGAGTGCTGCGCACAAGGTGAGGGGTACTCGGCAAGGTCACGGGGTGGCCTTTTATATAGCATTGGGGCAGGGTTTTTCTACCGTGGGTGAAGGGTAACTGGTTGTCGATCCTGTTCTTGGGTCAACGCCACAGATATACATATCACATAAATGTGACGCATTACTGTGGGTGCCGTCGGGGTTGGTCTTGGTAGATGCGCCCGAAATTTAAAAATGCAACTGTACGCCAACGTACATATGCATAGCTACTACTCCAAAAATAGGGACGCACAGGCAGACAGCATTTAATAAAAGCGATACAAGATCACACCATTACAAGCGGAGGTAAACTAAGGCTTGATACTACTCAAGCGGCTTAGTCTACTTCGTTAACGTCTAAGTGGGCTGGCCTTGTGGACGCCGGGGTTTCTCCATCAGGATTTGCTGGTTGAGGTTGAGGAGCTGCAGGGTCGGGGTAGTGGTGATGACCATCGCGGGGGTTGTTGGCCACAATCCCATTGGAACGGGTTCCCAAAAGGCGACGAAGCGCTTCTGGGGACACCAAAGTACTCTGGTTGATGGCTGGGGGAGACCTCAAGGGATCGATCGGGTGTCCGAACAACACGACTGGGTTGTCGGCGTCGGGCTCCGTTTCTCCTCTCGCCGGGGCTCGGCGAACCAGTTCTCCATGGGCTGCGATCAGATCAAGGGTGACTTGATCGAACAGTTGTTCTAGTGCGCTTACATAGCGCACCAGATGCAACAGTGCCGGATCCGTCTCGTGATCTCCGTTGGCAACCTGGGGCGGCCTACCATACCCGTCACGACTGGGGTAGTAGTAGAACGAGCGACAGTTAACTCGGGGCGACAAGTGCCGGAGTTGAACTATAGCTTCTCGAGCTGCCAGTTGGATGGCTTGTGGCTCAAAGGAAGTTGTCCTTCCAGTGAACCTGTAGGGGCGTTCTAGCGACAGACCCCTACCATAGATGTGCACAGTGGCCCAGTACTGACGACTCTCACCGTACATGGGTCCTTGGTACACAACATATTCAGGAGGCTCTTCTAACGCATAGGCACGGCGGGTGAGGTTTGCGAGCACGGTCACAAATCCTCCAAGGTTGGTTGCTGTGGTCTCATTGTGAACAATGGGGCCAGGCATCGTGGCTTGGTTTGGGAAAAGAGGCTGTGATGTGATGCGTTGAGGCTAGCGTGCCCTTTTTATAGGAAAAGGGGACGGAGTCTTCCTTCGCATGCTTGCGAAAGAGACGGGTTGGGTGTCGGTCACTGGCGCGTGATCGACGGGCTAGGCTGATAGGTTGGGCACCGTCCACCGAAAGGCGTCGGGTCACTGTGGGGCTATCTTGCGCGGGAAGCTTGGCCGGGATTAGGTTAAGGTCTGGTGGTTTGGTTAACCTAGGTTTATTGACCTGGCTAAGATAGGATTAGCCAATGGTCAGCCTGGATCTGATACCAAGTCTGTCACGACCGGATTTTCGGGATATTAACTTCCCAGAAAATGGCCATTCTGCTCACCAGCCCCAGGATTACTGTTAGCTGATGAGGCACCAACTTGATACAAGAATTCCAAGCAAAGTACAAAATATGTAGTACAAGACCATTGTGGCCTAGCAGTACAACACTTGGTTTCTAGTGGTTGATGGCGGAAGCGGTTTATGGTTCATCTGTGTCTATGGGACTCCATTTCCCACAAGAACAGCTGACCAGGATAACTCCTATCTTCGCGAGGCTGCTATCGTCAACACGTAGGTTCCGGGGCTGACGTCGTAACGCTCTTCTCCATGCAAGAAATCTGGCCAAGACAAGCCAGTGAGTACGTTTGAATGTACTCGCAAACATTAAGAACACAGGTATAATATAACGAGAGATAATCATGCTCTGAAATATTTTTATGATGATAACGTCCGTCATGAAAAACCGTGATGCACGCATGCAGGTAAAAAAATATGAACATGCAATACGGGAGTAGAAAAGAAAATGCACTGATCGAGTGTCTGAAATGACTCCTCGAAAAGGTGCAAATAAATTAACAATGCCGCAGTCGGGCGTCTGAGCGACACCACATAAAGGGCTTATAAAAGATAAATAAATAAATAACAAATATGCCGCAGTCGGGCGTCTGAGCGACACCACATAAAGGGCTTGTAAAGGATAAATAAATAAATAAATAAAAACATGCCGCAGTCGGGCGTCTGAGCGACACCACATAAAGGGCTTATAAAGGATAAATAAATAACAAACATGCCGCAGTCGGGCGTCTGAGCGACACTACATAAAGGGCTTATAAAGGGTAAATAAATAACAAACATGCCGCAGTCGCGCGTCTGAGCGACACCATATAAAGGGCTTATAAAG
The DNA here is from genome assembly GCF_018294505.1 of Triticum aestivum. Lineage (NCBI taxonomy): Eukaryota > Viridiplantae > Streptophyta > Magnoliopsida > Poales > Poaceae > Triticum > Triticum aestivum. The sequence continues at coordinate 260,924,237 of NC_057808.1, forward strand.
GGTAAATAAATAACAAACATGCCGCAGTCGGGCGTCTGAGCGACACCACATAAAGGGCTTATATAAGAATAATCACAATGAATATCCAGGAGGTAGAACCGTCCCAGGGATACTCAATAGTTCAAATAATGTAAATGGTTACTCCATAATAATAAACATAATCCTCAAATGTCATAGGACATAGACAATATCTAGTCTAGCCGTTTCTCCATCCGAAGACCGTCACTAGACTCTAGTTTAGACGTTTCTCCATCCGAATACCGTTACTATGATCCAGTTAGCCGTTTCTCCATCCGAAAACCGTCACTAGACCCATCTCAGACTGTGGTCCTTACCCATGAACATGACTATCCGAATGGATATAACCTCCGCAGAGGGTGTACCATTTACCCACGAGTAACGGATTTATTTAGCCCATCGGGACTAATTCCGCCTACGGCCTTTTAATTGAAAACACGCCTAACCTGCACACACCAGCTTAACTTACCGGTGTCTGGAATCACCCACGACACCTGCCAAGCAAAACTCAAGTGGGGAGGCTACAACCTCGACGTAGCGTGGGATCAAATTTATATTCACGCGCTCTAAGGTGTGCCCCCCTCTCGGTCCCAACCGGAAACACCCATGCCCCCGGACCAGGTGGCATGCCTACCGGATGCACCCGGTATCTTCCTATTTTGAAAAATATTCAAATAACAAATATTTCAAACACAGTACAAAAAGTTGTCTCAAATATTTTTGAAATAAATCTTAAAATAAACTAGATGAAATTTGAGAGAGGTGGGAAAAAGAATCAACTCATTTGGAGTTTTATTTTAAAAGATATAGCCAGTCAAAGTTTGGTCAAATCTCTGTTTTTAATAAAAACCAGAAAAAGAAAACGTTTCGAGGGGGAATACGCTTTCGGGGTAGGGGATACGTACTCGCGGAAATACGCTTCCACTTAAGCCGGCGCGGGTGGCGCGGGGGTCACTGACAGTGGTTCCAGAGGGCCCACTGGTCAGGTTTGACCGTTCTCCCCTCTCCCTCCTCTCCTCTGCCCGAACGGGAGCGGGGCTCCGGCGATCGCCGGCGACGAACGGCGGCTCCTCGAGGGCACCTGAGGGCAGGGATGGACCCGCCAGACCGGGGCGGTCCTCTCGGTGGTCGTCGGGTCGACGGTGGTGGGAGGAGTCGCCGGCGGCGAGCTCCGCGGCGGAGGGGGCTACGGGTGTGAAGTGGGTTTTGGGCTCCGGTGGTTTACGATCGAGGCTGAGGCGCTGGGAAGCTCCGCAAGGACAAGAGGAAGCGATTGGTGGCGTTGGTTGGGCGGGAGATAGCCTGGTTGCGACGAATGTTACCGGACGGTAGGGGCGGCCGAACCGGCCGGAGTTGGGGAAGATGGCCTCTCCCGGCCAATCCACTGCTTGGGGAGCTCTAGGGGAAAGGCTGGAGGTCGCCTGAGGTCTTGAACGAGTTCGGGGATCCCTTAAATAGGCGCTCGAGGTCGGTCCCGCGGCAGCCGAGGATAAGAACGCCGGCGACCGCGATGCTGTAGCTGCAGGGCGACGTGGCGGCGACGAGCGCGTGCCGACGGGCTTCGGGATAAGCTCGAGCTGTTCATAGGGGCAGCTGGCGCGCTGGTGTGGTTTGGGCGGCGCCGTCCATGGCAGAGGCTCGCTGCCGACACCGGCGTGCCGCCAAAAGCTCTGCCAGCGGCGCTATAGGGCGCCAGGGGTGGCGTGGAGAGTGGGCGAGGCTAGTGCGCGTCTCTGCAGGCTAGCCAGGGCCATGTGCGGGACGCGGCGGGAGCGGCAGTGCGACGTGGCGGCTCGGTGCGCGCGCGTGCAAAACGTGCTCTCTGGGCGCGCCCAGAGCACGCACGGGACATGCTCGACGAAATGCCAGGGCAGCCTAGAGTGCGAGAGTGAGGCTGGCAATTAACAGGACTAGGATAGAGATAGCTAGGAGTTTAGTGGACAAGGTTGCTGGGTCAGTGGAACAAGAACATAGTGCAAACTAGGAAACATGCCCAAAACTGACTGTGCACACCAAGTGTTCGACAGAATGCCAAGTGCATTTAGGCAACTCTTGGAGTGGCCAAAATCTCCAGATCAGGGTCTCTCTAGATGGGGGTGATGATGGCAAGATCATTTGGGCAAAACCAGAAACTTGCTAGTGCAAGCTTTGCAAAACTTCAGTTTTGGACAGAAAGAACAAGGGCTCATTGCATGCACTTAAAATCCTCCAATGGGTCCAATCTCCTGGACTTAAGGGTTTGGTAGGGAGGGCTACAAGTAGGAAAAAGCTCAGGGTCACTAGAGCAAAATAAACTAGGGTTGCAGTACAAATCACCAAACTGGACCAGAATGAAAAGGAGGTTGATTCACTCAAATATTTCAAAGATCATCACTGGGTTTTTGCATAAAAGTGATGTGGAAACATCACATGACATCCCCAAATTTTGGTGGAAATTTTAAAGGCATTTGTCGAATGGTTGCAGTGCAAAACAGGCTCCAAATTTATGAAAAAATCATTTTAAAAGAATAAAGCTCAGGGAAAAGAAAATCTTGCAGATTAAATCCACTGATAAAGAATTGTTTCATAGAGAGTATTCAAGTCCAATAATCCTTTTAGTAAGTTTTCACTTGTGGTAAAAATCCACAATATCAAAAGGGTAAATCCAGACAAATGGAAAAAGTTTTATTACCTGGCAAAATTTTAAATCCATAAATCAAGGTCAAAATTTTGGGGTGTCACACAAGGCAGGGGCAAAGGCTCTGAGCCCGCCAGCCCCGCCATGGGCATCCGCCATCGCAGCCAGAAGAGCAACGCCGGCCATGGGGGCAAGGCGCTGTGGTGGCGGAGCGTGGATCGATGGAAGGAAAGCTTCGACGCACCCCTACCTGGCGCGCCAAATGTCCGATTTCGGGTTCCGGCAAAACCCTTGAGGTTCGAACACTGGGGTGCGCACGAAGATCTCTCCTCCTCCTAGCTCACGCCCTCACCACGATCTCAAGGCTCAGCGCGTCGAACTCATAGAACAAGAGACACAAGGTTTATACTGGTTCGGGCCACCGATGTGGTGTAATACCCTACTCCAGTGTGGTGTGGTGGATTGCCTCTCGGGCTGAGGATGAACAGTTACAAGGGAAGAACAGCCTCCTGAGGAGAGGTGCTCTTGTGCTTGGTGAGCTTGTGTGGATGAGGATGATCTGAATGGCTCGAGATCAGTTGCCTCCTACTGTGGTGGCTAGCCCTATTTATAGAGGCCCTGGTCCTCTTCCCAAATGCCGGCGGGAAGGGATGCCACAACGGCCAAATTTGAAGGGAGACAACTAGTAAAAGTTATCCTGACTAAAGGTGGTCTTCGCCTACCAAAGGCTCTGGTGGTGACGCCATCTTGGGATCTATGTTGACCTCCGTCGTGCCGTTCTGCTGGTCTTTGTCTCATTGCACTGATATGGAAACCTTTACCAAATGCCTCGGGACTCCTCGCCTGCGCTTGCCTCTTTAGCACCAAAGAGGAAATGAGGACACTGTGCGCATTGGCGCCCGCCTGGCCCCGGTCGTCATGGCTTGCGTCACAGGAACCTCGCGAGGTGCCCCTTGCCTTGATTTCTCCACCCCACGCGAGCCAGCCTGGTGAGGCCGCCCCCGAGGAGGTCTTGCATCGTCTGCCTCGTGAGGCTCGGCCCCTCGTTAGGGTCTTGAGTGTTTGCTGGTGAAGAGTGGCCGTACAGGGCCGCTGGTGGAGCCACGCCGTGGGCCACATGCAGGCAAGTCTGGGGACCCCCGTTCCCAGGACGCCGACATTGACTGAGGGCGACCATGCAGCCAGTGAGCTTTTGAACATGTTTTAGTTTGGTAAGCACTACCAACGCTGCGAGGGCTTGGATCTTGGCCATATTGGCCTCGATTCCTCTATGGGAAATGATGAATCCAAGCAGTTTTCCTGTTGGTACTCGAAGACGCATTTCTCTGGATTTAGCTTGATATGATATACTTGGAGACTCGTGAATATGTCGTCGAGATCTTTAACGAGCTGACGGACGTCCTTGGTTTTGACAACCATGTTGTCTACCTAGGCCTCAGCTGTTTTGCCGATATGGTCTTTTAGGCATGTTTGAATCAGGCGCTGATAGGTTGCGCCGGTGTTTTTTAATCCGAACGGTATTGTGTTGAAACAAAATGGCCCATACGGCGTTATAAAAGTTGTTGTTTCCTGATCTGACTCTTCATATTGATTTGATGGTACCCTGAATATGCATCCAGGAAGCACAACGAGTCATGTCTCGCTGTGGCATCAATAATCTTGTCAATACGTGGTAAGGGGAAAGGATCCTCAGGGCAGGCCTTGTTGACGTCTTTGAAATCGACGCAAAGGCACCAAGATTTGTCCTTCTTGGGTACCATGACCAGGTTAGCCAACCAGTCGGGGTGCTTAATGTCAAGAATGAATCCGGCTTCAAGTAATCTAGCCAGTTCCTCACCCATAGCTTGACGCTTGGGCTTGGAAAATCACCAAAGTGCATGTTTAACTGGTTTTTACCCTTTAATAATGTTCATGTTGTGTTCGGCTAAGTCCCTTCGGATCCCTGGCATGTTCGAAGGGTTCCATGTGAAAATGTCCGAATTTTCCCAAGGAAATTCCATAGCGCCTCGTCGATTTCTGGATCCAGCTCGGCATTGATAAACGCTTTTTTCGGGTCCGTTGGGTTTACTTGAAACTTGAAAATCTCATCGGCTAGTTTAAACAAGGTTGATTTGGATCTTTTGTCTAAAATGACATCATCCGAGTTGACCGTGGCCTGAAGTGCGGTCAGTTCTTCGGCTGCAAAGGCTTATGCCAGCGATTAGAGGGCTAGCGAAGCCGTTTTGTTTTTGTCCCTAAGCGCCCTATCTGGGTTGCTGGGGCCGGGCATTTTGAGCTTCATGTACCCGTAATGGGGTATGGCGTGAAATTTTATGAATGCTTCTCACCCTAGAAGGGCGTGGTATCCACTTCGGAAGGGCACGACGTGGAAGGTCAACTCGGACCGAAAGTTCTTGGGAGTGTCGAAGACCACATCAAGAGTGATCTTTCCCTTGCATCGTGTTTCCCTGCCGGGGATGATTCCTTAGAATGTAATTGAGCAATGCTGGATGCGAGTTGTATCAAATTGCATTTTTTACAATGTGCCCTCATAAATGAGGTTTAAGAAACTACAGCCGTCCATTAATACCTTATGAAGTCGGCATCCATCCACTATGGTTTCGAGGACTAGAGCGGATGGGTATCGGCTTAGATCGACCGCCGGCTGATCATGATGCTCGAACGTGATCAACGTGTCCAACCACGCGGCTGGGGGTGCACGTATCGGGGCATGGACAAGCTCTTGTATGGACCATTTCCTTTGACTCCCTGACTTATATGTTTGGTAAATCATCAGGACCTCGGCTTCTTCCGAGGATTTTGTGGAATGACCAATAGTGTGCCTATTTGCAAGCAGGACCTCGCCACCCTTAGCAACTTGCTTCACAAGCCAAAAGGCTCAAAGGCTATGGGTTGGGTTGGTGTTGAGCAAAGTAGAGTGTATAAGACATGGTTGTTCCAGCAATCCATCTAGGGCGGTCTGCGGTCCAGTCTTCTTTCTTTTGCATGGTGACTGCTAGCACGGTCAAGTCCTATAATGTTGTAATTACATGGATAGGTAGTTGATTATGTAGCATCACTCTGCATCTTATCTTCATTATCCTCTATACCTTCCAGTATTATGATATCTATAATTACTCTCTACAAAATGTAGAGTACAGGCAATGCTTATGAAGAAAATTTTGTGCTGAAATTCTTGAATTATCCCTCCCTTGACATGGAGAAGGGCATTAGAGAGCCGGTGTTAACTATTAATGCAAGTTTGTCCTTCTAAAGCCTTTATCATCAACTGATGTTTAATTTGCTCATACTCCCTATCGTCAACTGCTATTTAATTTGTTGTTTCTATCAAAATGCATGTTCACAACAACTGCAAGTTCCAAGTTTTAGTCATAAAACCAAACTTCTTATTCATACCATGCACCTTATTCAATACATATACAATAATTTTCTTTAGCCCTGCATGCATGCTTGTTTTGTTGATCTGTAATCTAGTGTGTGGTGAAGCTGCCTATCATGGGAACGATTCCGACAATAGAGAGGGGTAGTGTAAGAGATGCAAATGGGTGACATAGTGGTTTTAGCGAGTTCGGGCCTCTCACGGTGGAGATAACAACCCTACATCTCGTGCTCCGGAGAGGCTTTCTTTTATCTGCCATGAACATGGAGTTACATGATATATTTGAGAGAGGGAGCGAGGGGAACGGATCCCCTGCTAAGTCCTGAGACTAATGGTCAAAGAGAGAGAGAGAGGTGAGAGCAAGGAGAATGAGGGCCTCCGCTTGGTCTAGTGGTGGGGGTGGCTTATATAGAGTGTGCCACCCCCTCACCTCCTATGCTACAAAGTGGGGCATTGATGCCATAATGTCAGTCTACTACTAAGATGATGCTTCGAGTGCCTTGTTGGCTGTTGGTCTTCGCGTATCCGAGTGAGTCATACGACCGAGTGGTCAACTGTCATCCAAGTGGATGGTACGTTGCTTGTCCAAGTGGATAGTATGTTTGTATGAAATTTATCTGGACCCACCTGATGTGTGGACCCCATGCTTTAATATATTTTGACCCTTCGTGGGCCAACCTATTGTGTGTATCCCCAACATTAGCCCCTGAATCGGTTGAGATTTTGCAAAACGAGTTTGTGAAAGACACAATTTGGCCCGAGTGATTACGGAAATACTCGGTGGCTGTCATCGTGCTTTCAGACAACCAAGGTTTGAACAAAATCTCAATGGATTCTGGCACTGTGCTTCCCGACTGATCTGGGGTAAGTTCCCGTGAGGAGCAACTTGGTGACATTCGTTCATCTCTCGGAAGAGGTTAACTCGTGATCTGAGTATGGGTGTGTCATTAACTCTGGGCAACAAGATTGATGCATGGACTGCTCTCCCGAAGAGATGCCATTCTTATCCCGGAGGAACACCAATACGAATTGGTTCTAGATCCAAACTTGTGAGTTTCACGCTTTGAGTCCAACAAGAAGGCTCAAAACAGGCCCACGGAGGAGCATTAAACTCACCTTATAGGAATTTTTTTTTGGTAGTCGACGGGAGTCTTAGAACTTGTTTCTTTGTTGTTCGTCACTCGGACCGGTCAGGCCGTACCGAGTGGAGATTACTCCTGTGGGGGCACGCTGAGTGCACCCACTGGGTGTAGTCTCCGAGACCACCGTCGACTACGGGCAGTCGACGGGGGTCTGAGAGAACTAAAAATCTTCTTAGCTGGTATTGATCGAATTTGTTCCTCTCCGACTCGGAGGTCGAGTAGTACTTGAGGATCTGGAACTGGTCTTGCATCGAGTAACAGATTACTCGGAATTTTGTTCTATGGGTGCCCGATCAGTGCACCCATAGGGTGTAGTCCCCGAGACTATGACTGATTGCTGATAGTCGGTTGGAGTCTTTAGGGTTTGTTGTACTTGAATATTGATGCTGGACTTGGACTAAGCAAAAGGTTTCTTTCTGAGTTCTCTTCCAGCTGGCGGCACTCCACTTTGATGACGACGAACCTGGCGGACCAAGTCCCCAGCCACTCGGCAGAGGATTAAGGACCTTATCCTCTCCGATCATTTTACAGTTTAGCTCACAAATTACTCGACAGTCGCTTAACAGTTCCTTTTCTGTTCGAACCAGGTTCACTCAGACGGGACTTAAGCTCACTGGAACGCATGTTCGGATGAAATTGCTTGGATGGTTAACAGACCACTGCGGTAGTCAGACACAGACGTTTTAGTCCAGCAACCACTCGGTTTGGAAATGTCCTCACAATTCGTCCGTCCCACCGGACGCCACTCGGCTGGACATGTCTACGTCATTCGGCCGCCCCGTGCATCGCCACTCGTCTGGGCACGTCTTCAACAATTTACCTACTCGGACGCCCTGTGCGTCGCCACTCCGCGGGACGCGTATACATCACTCGGGCGCCCCGTGCGTCGCTGCTCCGCGGGACGTGTCTACATCACTCGGACGTCTCGTGCGTCACCACTCCGCGGGATGCGTCTGCATCACTCAAACGCCCTGTTGGGGATATACCCCGTGGTATGACCCGGCCGGACTTGGCGCTTCACCGTGACCCGCCGGAGGACTGGAGACACACGGGTCTGGCGGCTCACTGTCAGACGACTCACGAGCCTGACGACTCACGGATGACCCCGACGGCGGGTCAGATAGAAGACTAGGCCCAAGGCCGAGAAGGCCGGCTCACGTTTATGATGGGCCGGCTTAAGAAGAAAGGGATGACGAATATTTCCTCTACGAGGAAGCAAGACCCGGACTTGTAATTAACTTGTAAGAGAAGATAGACTAGTCCTAGTCCTATTAGGACTCCACATGTGACCCGCCCCTCTAACTTATATAAGGAGGGGCAGGGCACCCCAAAGAGGGACGAGCAACAAGAAACAATCTCTAGGGCTAGACACAAAGAGCCGGCTTACCGGCGACTCTCTCATAAGCATAATGAGACCTAGCCACAAACAGCATGTAGGGTTATTACCGGATGATGTTTCCCGGGGCCCGAAGCTGTCTAAACCCTTGTCTTGTGCGTTGATCTGCCCTGCGTCTCTCATCCCAATCAACCCCTCTCAAGCTACTACATAGATGCGTTGGCCTCACGACTAAGTCCTTACACCTAGGACATCTGACATGTTAATTCCACGACACGCCCCATACCTCGACACTTCGCAGGACGCGTCTACATCACTCGGACACCCCGCGCCTCGCTGAGGGAGTCCTGGACTAAGGGGTCCTCGGGCGTCCGGCCTGTTATCCATGGGCCGGACTAATGGGCTGTGAAGACACGAAGGCCGGAGACTGTACCCGTGTCCAGGTTGGACTCTCCTTGGCGTGGAAGGCAAGCTTGGCGACCAACTATGAAGATTCCTTCTTATGTAACCGACTCTATGTAACCCTAGATCCCTCTGGTGTCTATATAAACCGGAGGGCGTAGTCCGGATAGCATATACCCATTACCATAGTCATATAGGCTAGACTTCTAGGGTTTAGCCATTACGATCTCGCGGTAGATCAACTCTTGTAACACTCATATTCATCAAGATCAATCAAGCAGGAAGTAGGGTATTACCTCCATAGAGAGGGCCCGAACCTGGGTAAACATCGTGTCCCCCGTCTCCTGCAACCATCGACCTTAGACGCACAGTTCGGGGCCCCCTACCCGAGATCCGCCTTTTATTGACACCGACATTGGTGCTTTCATTGAGAGTTCCACTGTGACGTCGACGAAAGGCTCGATGGCTCGCCTTGTCCTTAAAGACAACATCACCTCCGAGGGAGTTCTGGCCCCAGGCCAAACCCTCCGGCTGGGCGGCTTTACTATGATCGCCCGTTCGGCCGTTGAGCCGACGATGACCTCTCGAGCCATCGAAAATCCCCTTCGCATCAACTCCAAACACTCCAAGCAGATGGATCCGGCAGAGTTTTCGTCCTTGAACAAACTCCTAGATCGCATCGCCACTTTGGGAATCGCCGCAGATTACGATCGGATCGAGCCTAAAACCGATCAAGGATAAATCAAAACTCCACCGGTCACCCACCAGATAGCGGTAGTCGAGGAGCAGGACGGCGAGTCTTCTTCTATATCGAAGACAGACTGTGTTCGGATCGCCGATCAGGAAGAGCCGGATACCCGCCAGCAAAAGGATGTGACCAGCCCTCCGAACATAGAATCAGACGGCAGTCCTAAGCAATCAGAAGATATTCCGGAGTCCAGACTATTAAGTCTGGAAGGTCTTCAAACGCCGGATAATCGGTCAGGTCAGGGTTCGGATTTAATTCCACCCACCCACCCGGACATAGACGCCCTCACGAGCATAAAACAGCAGTCCCAGGAAACGGTTCACCACTTTTGGCCAGATCCTCCTTGTCAAAGACAAGGTGAAGGATTGCCGCGACAAGGACACGATATCAGCGTTCCGCAACAATTGAGCGGACGAAGGAATCCTCAACGCCATCAATCGTCGCCACATACTGAAGTTCACTGACTTAGCAACTATTGTACAGAAGTACAGTGCGATGGAAAGCGCTTGGAAAACTCAGCTTGCTGGGAACCGTCGGTCCCAACTGAACTCCTCCTACAGGCGAAGAGGGCGCACCCCTATGGCACGCCCAGTCCAACAGTATAGAAACATAAACCCATTACGCAGCACGGCGCCGTTCTGGAGGGATGGCTCGATGGCCCATGCAAAATACACACGACACCAGATACCGTGGCAACCCAAAGCCTTAGAGCTTGTTGGGTGCTCCGGCAGGTGGCCAAGAGCGGCGAGGCCATCCTCATCAAGGACGCCCCAGAACAGCACCCTCCAGAAAACGACGACACAAGAGTATTGACGGTCTTCGAGACATTCGTTTCAAACAACAAGCACAAAAGAGCACTTCGTGACCTTGCCGAAGTCTGCCAAATCGCTGCAATAAACCCTTGGAACGACACGGCTATAACATTTAATGTCGGTGACAAGCCGAAGTACAGGACAGTCGGAGTGCCAGCCGCATTAGTCCTCAGTCCCATCGTGGACGGGTTTCGACTTACCAAGGTCCTCATCGACAGCGGCAGCGGACTAAACCTCATTTATGAGGACACACTCCACAAAATGGAAATAGACAGGAGCCGTATCAAGCAAAGTAGCACAACCTTCCAAGGAATCATTCCCAGTCGAGAGGCGCGATGCGCGGGAAAAATCACACTTGACGTTGTATTCGGCACGCCGGAGAATTATCGGTCCGAAGAAATCACTTTCCAAGTGGCCCCTTTCAGCAGCGGATACCATGCCCTGTTGGGGCTGGACGCTTTCACACGCTTCCAAGCTATACCCCATTACGGGTATATGAAGCTCAAAATTCCCGAACCGAACGGTATAATCACTCTCGTCAGTGATCCGGACATAGCACTCCGCGCTGAAAACAAAACAGCATCCCTCGCCCTTGAGGCGTTATCCGAAGCCCTCGCGGCCGAAGAACTGACCGCACTACGCACCACGGTGGACCGGGATGATGTGATCCTCGACAAACTCGCCAAATCCACCTCCTTCAAACCAGCAGAAGAAATAGTCAAATTCCAGGTCCACCCAACGGACCCCAAGAAGACAGCATCTATCGGAGCGCAACTGAACCCAACAATCGACGCCGCACTACGGGAATTCCTGCACAAAAACTGGGATATATTCGCCTGGCACCCTTCAGATATGCCAGGGATCCCACGCAAGCTAGCCGAACATAGCCTCAATATATTAAAGGGATTTAAACCGGTTAAGCAAACACTGCGGTGCTTTTCCGAACCCAAGCGACAAGCCATGGGGGAGGAGCTGGCCAAGCTTATCGAGGCCGGATTCATTAGAGAAATCAAACATCCGGACTGGCTGGCAAACCTGGTGATGGTACCAAAGAAGGACAAATCCTGGCGCCTGTGTGTCGATTTCAAAGACCTCAACAAGGCTTGCCCTAAGGATCCCTTCCCCCTCCCCGCATTGATCAAATCATTGACGCCACCGCAGGACACGACTCACTGTGTTTCCTCGATGCATATTTCGGATACCATCAAATCAAAATGAACGAGTCCGATCAGGCTGCAATAGCATTTATCACCCCATATGGGCCATTCTGCTTCAACACCATGCCCTTCGGGCTCAAGAACGCCGGCGCCACATACCAACGCATGATTCAAACATGCCTGGAGAAGCAGATCGGCAAGACGGTAGAAGCTTACGTCGATGACGTCGTCATGAAAACTAGGCACGTCGAAACACTAATCGACGACTTACGTCTTACATTCGACAACCTCCGTGCGTATGACATCAAGCTCAACCCGGAAAAGTGTGTCTTCAGCGTCCCCGCTGGAAAACTGCTGGGCTTCATCGTTTCCAATAGAGGAATCGAAGCAAATCCAGCCAAAATCCGAGCTCTATCACAGTTGGCTACGCCAACAGACCTCAAACAAGTCCAAAAACTAGCTGGTTGCGTGGCAGCGTTAAGTCGCTTTATCTCCAGATTAGGAGAAAAGGCACTACCACTCTATCGCCTCTTGCGGTGCACCGATAACTTCGAATGGACAAACGTGACGACTGCCGGACTGGAGGAAATAAAGGCCCTCCTAGAAAGCAACCCAATTCTGGCTGCACCAAACGCTGGCGAACCCATGTTGCTATACATATCGGCCACACATCAGGTGGTGAGCGTCGTGCTCGTCGTCGAACGAGAATAGGACGGACACAAATTTCCGCTCCAAAAACCAGTATACTACGTATCTACTGTCCTCACACCATGCAAATCCCGGTACCCCCATTACCAAAAGATAGCATACACGGTCTTCATGGCATCCCGAAAGTTACGGCACTACTTCCAGGAGTGTTCAATCACGGTGGCCTCTGAAGTCCCACTCAATGACATAATAAACAACCGTGATGCCACGAGACGGATCGCCAAATGGGCCATAGAGCTACTTCCATTTGACATAACATTCAAGCCACGTCGAGCCATCAAATCCCAAGTGCTGGTCGACTTCGTCGCCGAATGGACAGAGGCCGAACTCCCTAAAGAGTACGGCGCATATTCCAACTGGGTTATGTATATTGACGGCTCCAAAATGCTGGCGGGGCTAGGAGCGGGAGTCGTGTTAATGTCCCCCACTGGAGACGTCATCCAGTATGTACTCCAAATACTATTCACAGACTCCAACAACGCAGCCGAATACGAGGCCCTATTGCATGGTCTTCAGATGGCCATATCCATGGGCATACAACTCCTAGAGGTGCACGGGGATTCAAACCTCGCAATATCTCAAATAAACAGAGACTTTGATGCCAAAGATCTAAAGATGGCAGCTTCGTAATGCCGTCTTAAAAATGTCGGCTCGGTTCGAGGGGCTCGAATTTCATCACGTCGCCCGAGAAAGTAATCAGGCAGCGGACGTCCTTGCTTGCATCGGCGCCAAGCGCGACCCTGTCCCACCTAACATTTTCCTGGAAAGGCTTTTCAAGCCATTCGTGGTGTGGCAAGGGGAGGGCGACAACAACAGTCTAGATCCGAATACAACCCCAGATCCCGAACACACCGACAGTATCGGGGGCTCGGCCACCGAAATAACACCGTTGGCCCATCTCATCATGGCAGTCATTGCCCCATGGACCGAACCCTTCTTGGCCTACATTAATAGAAAGGAGCTTCCCGAACACCAGAATGAGGCTCGCCGCATTGTCCGGCGCTCAAAGGCCTACAAGGTTCATGACGGAGAGCTCTACAAGAAAAGTACTACCAGAGTACTTCAAAGATGTATCTCCGAGGAGGAGGGGCGGCAGATTTTGGTAGAAATTCATGCTGGTCTAGGCGGACACCACGCCGCAGCCCGGGCCCTTGTTAGCAAGGCCTTCCGTACAGGGTTTTATTGGTCGACGGCCCGAGCAGACGCGCAGGACCTTGTCCAACGCTGCGTCGGGTACCAACTCTTCGCCAACCAAAGCCACATGCCCCCAGCTCCCTTACAAACTATCCCCATCACTTAGCCTTTCGCGGTCTGGGGACTGGATATGGTTGGACCCCTTAAAGGGGGAAGCCATAAGAAAAAATATCTGCTGGTTATGGTGGACAAATTCACTAAGTGGATAGAGGCTAAACCGGTCAAAACGGCTAAGTCCGGCCTGGAGATAGACTTCATATCCGGTGCTGTGCACCGTTATGGTGTCCCACACAACATCATCACCGACAACGGCTCTAATTTCACAGCCGACGAGGTAAAAACCTGGTGTACTAATCTGGGCATTAAATTCGATTATGCCTCCGTCTACCACCCGCAAACCAACAGCCAAGTCCAAAGAGCCAATGGTCTTATTATGAGCGGCATCAAGCCCAAACTAGTGCGGTCTTTGAAAGAATCAGACAAGCACTGGGTTGAGGAGCTCGACTCCGTACTCTGGGGGCTGCAGACCACGCCCAACCGTACTACCGGATACACACCTTTCTTCATGGTGTATGGCGCAGAGGCCGTGTTGCCCTGCGATATTATTCACGACTCACCCCGAGTGCGTATGTACGAAGAGAGAGAAGCCGAGCTTGATCGGAAGGACAGCCTAGATGCCCTGGAGGAGGAGCGCGATGTCGCAAAAGCCCGTTCAGCATTTTACCAACAGCAAGCTCGAAGATATCAAAGCAGAGAAGTACGGACCAAGACTTACAACGTTGGCGAGCTCGTTCTACGCCTGCCGGAGAAGAAAAAGGACAAACTCAAGCCCAAATGGGAGGGTCCCTTCATAATTGACGAAGTTCTCACCGGAGGAGCGTACCATCTTCGTGATGCATCAGACAATCGCCTCGAGCCGAACCCCTGGAACGCGGCCAGACTCCAAAGATTTTATGCCTAGCGCTGAACTCCTTGTTCATCTCCTTCTCACCTGTAGTTTCCATTATTATTTGTTCTCTTTTCCGATTACTTTTTTCTTTCTCGCTTTAAAGCTTCGGTACGGCTAGACCGCACACCCTGACACATACATCTTTAAATATGTATGTCCATTATACCTGGGGGCTTCTTGGACAGAAGCTTTTTATTATTATTCCTCGAGCATCAAGCTCTTCACATATGAGTTTTTCCATATGTACCTTTTCTTCGCCATTATATGCATCGATATGACTTTAGTTTTGGCTAAGCTGGGTTGCCTGGCTCCTGTGCTTATGCCCTACGTTCCCGTTAGTTTGGCTAGGGCATAAAGGGAGCACCTCTGCGATTGTTACTGCCGGGTCATCCGGATGTGTACCTCAGACTGGGTGAAGCCGAAAGCTAGTGTTCTTAAGGGAATATTCGGTCGGTGAATTAAAGACGTTTTTGCATTTACTCCATTGCGAACCCCCAGAAGTTACATACACTGTGATTTTTCCATCACAATTCGGGCATGTACATTAATACATGCACACCCAGGGAAAGGAACCCTTAACGGAACTATTCTCTCTGGAAGATGTTTCTTATGATCTCAATGTAATATAACATAACTAGCAGGATACAAACTTGTCTATTCAAGCAACTATGACCCCTACGCCTAGTTTTCCAGGCATACCCCGGTCTATTCGGCCGCGAGGGTATTCAAAAACACTCCACACCCTCGGGTCCAAAGGTTGAAGTGAAAAGGTCTGCCATGACAAATGCTATACAATTCAGCTAGAATTACACATGTTAAGGAAAGTACATAGTCACTTGGACTCAAACACTTCCTCCTCTATACCGTCCAACAGGCGATCTAACTTACAATCCTGTTGGGAATATTTGGCGGCCACCTCTACTTGGTCATATACTAAACTAACAGGAATTTCTTCCCTATTTGACCCTAGCTTGGTATATCGTGTTTTCACCATGGCCCAGGCCTCTCGCGCACCTTCTCGGCGGGCCGATATCTTCCATAGTCGGATACGCCGTCGCGCTCCCTTGAATATCTCTACAAGCTCCTCCATACTTCCTGGAGGGGAGGCGGATGGCCATAGGGCCTTGGCAACACTCCGCATTGCCAGCCGAGCCTGCTCGTGCACTTGCGACAGCCTTTGCAGCAGATCACTTGATGATCCGGACGCCTCCTCTTCAGGACAGCCCGTCAATATACCTGCAATCGTAACTATATTAGTTCCATTTATCTCTGAACTACTTTAAAAATAGTTCAGATACATACTGAATATACCGCCCCGCAGCTTCTTGTTCTCCTTCACGGAGTCAGCTAGCTGGGCTCGCACATCTTTCAACTCTTCACCCAATGTAGTGTTGGAATCCTGTAGCTTGTTTTTCTCGTCCCTGACTCGGGTCAACACACGCTCGCCTGTGGCATGTAGCCTTTTCGCCTCTTTTTCCCCCTCTTGGGCGATCTTCAACTTCTCTTCAAGTTGATCGGGCGATCCTATTATGCGATCAGCAACAGTATTAGTACAGTTGGTATACATTTATTGTTCCTCGATGGAGGGGAATGTTACCAGATGACGCCTTCTTGAAGTTTTTCAGCTCGGTGGTAGCAGCATTCAACTGCGCCCGACACTGCTCCAGCTCTTGGCCTAGCAGGCCATTCTTCTCTGTAAGGACCTAGTTATACAACGATCCTTAAATCAGTTGTACCAACTGCTTTCAGTCTCGGGGGCTACGGGCATATGGTTATCCTTTTCGGACAAAGAAAAATTTACCTGCACATCTGTCAAATGTTGCTTCGTGGCTTTTCTAAGCCCATCTCAAGCAGCTCGGATGTATGCGTCAGCCGAGCTGATGGCATTGAATGCCTCTTCCGAGAACTTGGGGTCTCGTAAGATAGCCCGGCAGCGCCGATGATTCATGGCGCCCTCTACTTCCGAGTTGGTAACGGACATGTCTTCCGAACCCCCGTCCGAAGGACAGTCCGGTGTTGTCCCCATAGCGGCCCCCACCCCTCCGGTGGGATCTAAATCCCGGTTGTTGGGAGTGGGATCGGCCGAATCCCCGGACATAGTCCGGCGAACCTTTTTCCTGATACAGGACCAACATAACAATTACGGTTCGGTACGACGGGCAAAGCATACCTTCAAACCCATACCTCTTCGACGAAGGATCGGCCTTGTCTTCGCCGACCTTCCTTTTTTAGGCCTTGCTCGGCACGGGAGCCACTCTTCTTGGAGTCGTTCCCGGCATAGCATGACGTGCCGAACGCCTCCCCTTTGAAGCATCAGACAGTGCAGTGGGTGAGGCAGTGCGAGGAAACTCTTTTGAGGGGGATTTCTCCTGATTACTTACGTGGGAAGCTGGAAGAAGACCAAGATAATCGGCGATGATGGCCACTTATGTGCCGTCATAGCTAGCCTGGTAAAACACCCCTTCCGTGAGTACCACGAATATATCCGGGTCCTCTTCGAACCCAGGATCAAGCTCCCGGTTGTGGCTCTCTGGCTGTGGGGCAGGGCTGTTAAGCCCCTCGGTTACCTTCCGCCAGTGCTGTTTCAAAATAGACGGAGGGGGAATTCGTCACAGATGGCTATAAGAGCGGAGTGAATAAAAGAAAAGGGGTTGAGACTTACCCAGCTGGGAGGGTTGTACATGGAGTACCCGTCTCTCTGATTGATGCGGAGAAATTCTTCTTCCTCCCCTTTGAACAGCTCGGCTGATATCTTGGCTAGAGCGGCAGGAGTGTCCGGACCTTTCCGACCACAACGGGAGGCGTTGTCCTCCCCATTGTAGTGCCACATTGGGAGCCCTCTGTACTGAAGTGGCTGAACCCCTCGCACTATGGAGGTCGTCATTACCTCTACTATTGTAAAGCCGGACTGGGCAAGCATCCTTATCTTGCCCAAGAGCTGACGGACTTCCGAACTATTCTCCTCTTCAAGACTTTGGGGACGCCAGCTATGACGTTTCTTCAATGGAACACTTGCAAATTCCGGGAGACCCCTGCGAACGGGGTCGGGAAGAGGGTCGTCTTCTATATAGAACCATTCGGAAGGCCATTCTTCATATGCCTTCCTAGGTGTGCCGGACAGGTATCCTGTATCGGCGACGCGCCATACTTTGGCTCCGCCTAGTTCAAATATTGACCCCTGGTGGTTGCGCGGGACAAGGCAGAACAACTTTCTCCACAGTTTGAAATGGGCCTCAATGCCCAGAAACAGTTCGCACAACGCAACGTAGCCCGCAATGTGCAAAATGGAGGCCAGAGTAAAGTTGTGCAGCTGGAGGCCATAGTATTCCAGAAGCCCCCGGAGGAATGGATGGATTGGAAACCCGACGCCCCTTAGCAGATAAGGGACAAAACAAACTCGTTCCCCCTCGGATGGATTGGGAAAATCCTCCGCCTGGGTCTCACCGTTAAGGGAGGCTTTCCCTGCTCGAACAGGGACCAGATCTACGGGGGGGAAGGAATCCGTGCGTTTGCAGCTTCTCTAATTGGTTGTGGGCCACTGAGCACCTCTCCCACTCGCCTCTCTCTGAGTCGAAGGAGAAACTGGGAATGTTGGCCATGTTGGAATGGATTCTCCTAGTAGTCTTTAGGGATTTTCCTCCGCGAGATGTTGAATGGATCCAAGATCCGATCTCTTTAAATAGGCGTTCTTCCTGGCCTGAACGGGGTGTTATTTGCAAAAATACCCTGACCCCTCGCATTCGCTCGACATGTGGAGGACAAGGTTATTAAACACGTAGAAGTAGAGGGGAGACATTGAATCTACGGCCGAATACACTACTTGGAAATCATTAAAGGAGGAACCCGCCTTGCAATGCCGAAGACAATTTGTGTGCCGGACACCTCGCTATTGAAGACTGGTTTGGGGGCTACTGAGGGAGTCCTGGACTAAGGGGTCCTAGGGCGTCCGGCTTGTTATCCATGGGCCGGACTAATGGGCTGTGAAGACACGAAGGCCGGAGACTGTACCCGTCTCCAGGTTAGACTCTCCTTGGCGTGGAAGGAAAGCTTGGCGACCAACTATGAAGATTCCTTCTTATGTAACCGACTCTAGTAACCCTAGATCCCTCCAGTGTCTATATAAACTGGAGGGCGTAGTCCGGATAGCATATACACATTACCATAGTCATACAGGCTAGACTTCTAGGGTTTAGCCATTACGATCTCGCGGTAGATCAACTCTTGTAACACTCATATTCATCAATATCAATCAAGCAGGACGTAGGGTATTACTTCCATAGAGAGGGCCCGAACCTGGGTATACATCGTGTCCCCCGTCTCCTGCAACCATCGACCTTAGACGCACAGTTCGGGACGCCTACCCGAGATCCGCCGGTTTTGACACCGATACTCGCCACTCCGCGGACGCGTCTAATTCACTCGGAGGCCCCGTGCATCGCCACTCCGCGGGACGCGTCTACTTCACTCGGACGCCCCACGCCTCGCCACTCTGCGGGACGCGTTTACTTCACTCGGAGGCCCCGCGCGTCGTCACTTGGTTGGTCACCTCATCTCCACTCGGCCGCCCCACGCGTTGCCACTTATTTGGTCACCTCATCACCACTCGGCCGCCCCGCGCGTTGCCACTTGGTTGGTCACCTCATCACCACTCGGCCGGCCCGCGCATCACCACTCGGTTGGTCACCTCATCACCACTCGGCCGCCCCGACACCCAGTGGGTGTAGTCCTCGAGCCTCCGTGTACCACCCGTAAACCAACGGTCAAATCAAAGAAGCCAATGATCTTATTATGAGCGGCATCAAGCCCAGACTAGTGCAGTCTTTGAAAGAATCAGACAAGCACTGGGTTGAGGAGCTCGACTCCGTACTCTGGGGGCTGCGGACCACGCCCAACCGTACTACCGGATACACACCTTTCTTCATGGTGTATGGCGCAGAGGCCGCGTTGCCCTGCGATATTATTCACGACTCACCTCGAGTGCGTACGTACGAAGAGAGAGAAGCCGAGCTTGATCGGCAGGACAGCCTAGATGCCCTAGAGGAGGAGCGCGATGTCGCAAAAGCCCGTTTAGCATTCTACCAACAGCAGGCTCGAAGATATCAAAGCAGAGAAGTACGGGCCAAGACTTACAACGTTGGCGAGCTCATTCTACGCCTGCCGGAGAAGAAAAAGGACAAACTCAAGCCCAAATGGGAGGGTCCCTTCATAATTTACGAAGTTCTCACCGGAGGAGCGTACCGTCTTCGTGCTGCATCAGACAATCGCCTCGAGCCGAACCCCTGGAACGCGGCCAGACTCCGAAGATTCTATGCCTAGCGCCGAACTCCTTGTTCGTCTCCTTCTCCCGTGTAGTTTCCATTATTTTTTCTCTCTTTTCCGATTACTTTTTTCTTTCTTGCTTTAAAGCTTTGGTACGGCTAGACCGCACACCCCTGACACATACATCTTTAAATATGTATGTCCATTATACCTGGGGGCTTCTTGGACAGAAGCTTTTTATTATTATTCCTCGAGCATCAAGCTCTTCACATATGAGTTTTTCCATATGTACCTTTTCTTCGCCGTTATATGGTTGCCTGGCTCCTGTGCTTATGCCCTACGTTCCCGTTAGTTCGGCTAGGGCATAAAGGGAGCACCTCTGCGATTGTTACTGCCGGGTCATCCGGATGTGTACCTCAGACTGGGTGAAGCCGAAAGCTAGCGTTCATAAGGGAATATTCAGTCGGTGAATTAAAGACATTTTTTCATTTACTCCATTGCGAACCCCAGAAGTTACATACACTATGATTTTTCCATCACAATTCGGACATGTCCATTAATACATGCACACCCAGGGAAAGGAACCCTTAACAGAACTATTCTCTCTGGAAGATGTTTCTTACGATCTCAATGTAATATAACATAACTAGCAGGATACAACTTGTCTGTTTAAGCAACTATGACCCCTACGCCTAATTTTCCAGGCATACCCCGGTCTATTCGGCCGCGAGGGTATTCGGAAACACTCCACACCCTAGGGTCCGAAGGTTGAAGCGAAAAGGCCTGCCATGACAAATGCTATACAATTCAGCTAGAATTACACATGTTAAGGAAAGTACACAGTCACTTGGACTCAAACACTTCCTCCTCTATACCGTCCAACAGGCGGTCTAACTTACAATCCTGTTGGGAATATTTGGCGGCCACCTCTACTTGGTCATATACTAAACTAACGGGAATTTCTTCCCCATTTGACCCTAGCGGACAGACCTGGGCCATGTGATTAGGATCCAGCTTGGTATATCGCGTTTTCACCTTCGCCCAGGCCTCTCGCGCACCTTCTCGGCAGGCCGATATCTTCCATAGTCGGATACGCCGCTTATCGGTGTCAAAACCGGTGGATCTCGGGTAGGGGGTCCCGAACTGTGCGTCTAAGGCTAATGGTAACAGGAGGCGGGGGACACAATGTTTACCCCGGTTCGGGCCCTCTCGATGGAGGTAATACCCTACTTCCTGCTTGATTGATCTTGATGATATGAGTATTACAAGAGTTGATCTACCACGAGATCGTAGAGGCTAAACCCTAGAAGCTAGCCTATGATTATGATTGTTGTTGTCCTACGGACTAAACCCTCCGGTTTATATAGACACCTCAGGGGTCTAGGGTTACACAGAGTCGGTTACAAGGGAGGAGATCTACATATCCGAATTGCCAAGCTTGCCTTCCATGCAAAGGAGAGTCCCTCCCGGACACGGGATGAAGTCTTCAATCTTGTATCTTCATAGTCCAACAGTCCGGCCAAAGTATATAGTCCGGCTGTCCGAGGACCCCCTAATCAAGGACTCCCTCAGTAGCCCCTGAACCAGGCTTCAATGACAATGAGTCCGGCGCGCAGATTGTCTTCGGCATTGCAAGGCGGGTTCTTCTCCAAATCCCGAGTTCCTGTCGTAACGAGTAGTGTCCGGCTTCCCATGAATGTTGCACTCCTCGACTTCTGTGCTTTAATAATGGCTATCTCCACGTGTCGAGTGAATGCGAGAAGTCGGGGCATTTTTACATTTGCCACCCTAACCATGTAAGTAAATCGTCTATTTAAAGAGACGGGGATCCTCAGATCCAGATCACACCATCCTCCCACAGCGAGTATCCCTCAGAGCGCGCCCGGAAAAGTCCATCCCATCATGGCTGGCCATCGTAGCTCCTCCTCTCGCTCCCGTAGCACTAAGCCAGGCAATTGGGAGAACTGTTCCGTCCCCCACAGCCAATTAGTAGAGTTGCAGACCCAGGGGTTTTTCCCTCCTGCGCATATGGTCCCCGTCCGAGCCGGACTAGCCACTTATAATGGCGGGGAGCAAGCGGAGAGCTTTCCCAACCCATCCAGGGGGGAGCGGGTATGCCTTGTCCCTTACTTATTGAGGGGGCTCGGATTTCCAATCCATCCGTTCCTCCGCGGGCTCCTGGAGTTCTATGGCCTCCAGCTGCATAACTTTACTCCCGCCTCCATATTACACATCGCCGGCTACGTCGCCTTTTGTGAGCTGTTTCTGGGCTGCGAAGCTCATTTCGAGCTATGGAAGAGGCTATTCTGCCTCGTACCCCGTACACAGGAGGGGTCAATATATCAAGTGGGCGGAACCGAAATATGGCGCATCGCTGGGACCGGATACCTGTCTGGTACTCCGAAGAAGACATCCGAAGACTGGCCTTCGGAGTGGTTTTATATGGAGGACATCCCCCTTCCGGACCCTATTCGGATGGGCCTTCCTGAGTTTGATAATGCCCCTTTGAAGAAACGCCACAGCTGGCGCCCTCGGAGCCCTCAGGAGGAAGATAACAGAGAGGTCCTTTACCTGATGGGCAGGATAAAATGCTGGCCAAATCAGGACTGACAATAGTCGAGGTTATGTCAATATGTATAATGCGGGGGGTGCAGCCACTTCAGTATCAGGGGAAACCCATGTGGCACTTCAATGGAGAAGACGATGCCACCCGCTGCAGTCGTAAAGGTCCGGACTCTGCCGCTGCTCTAGCGAAAATACTGTCCGACTTGTACAAAGGAGAGGAAGAGGAGTTCATCCGCATTAAGCCACGGGATGGATTCTCCATGTACAACCCCCCAAACTGGGTGAGCTGCTACCTTTTACTCCAGACCTTCCCGCATTCTTCATCATAAATATTTACCTTGCTATTTCATAGCAGGAACTGCGAAAAGCTGTGAGGGAGGTCCACAACCCGTCTCCACAGCCAGAGGACCCTGACCGGGCCCTCAACCCCGGACTCGAAGAAGATCCGGACATATTTGTGGAGCTCTTCGACAGGCCGTTCTATCAGTTAAGCTGCGATGGTGCCTTGGTGGCCATCATAGTCGATTATCCTGGCCTGCTCCCTGCATCGCATGTAAGAAAAACCGGAGTCCCAACTTCCGAGAAGGATCCCTTCTTTGCACTTCACCCACCGCACACGTATTGCGTCTTACAGGGAAGGCCCTCGAGGCACCATGCCGGACCCGCGGTGACTCATCAACAAGGGGCACCGAAGCTGGGTAGGCTTAAAAGGAAGGCGGTCAGGACTGAGACGCCGTCGCAGAGGTATGAAAAAACCCTGCTCCGTGGTTGTCGTCTTTAAAATATAATAACGTCCTGTAACGCCCACGATGCGGCTATATCTCCCGCGTGTCGAGGCACGACTTAGAGGCATAACCGCATTGTAGGTATTGTCGCAAGAAGGGTCCTCTTCACACAATCCCATGTAATGAACAAGAATGGGATAACGAGAGTTGGCTTACAATCGCCACTTCACACAATACATAAATTAATTCATACATCATCCAAAATCCACACATAGACCGACTACGGTCAAATCCAAATGAAAATAAGATAACTCCAAATGCTAGATCCCCGATCGTCCCAACTGGGCTCCACTACTGATCATCGGGAAAAGAAACATAGTAACGACCACGTTCCTCGTCAAACTCCCACTTGAGCTCGGTTGCGTCATCTGCACTGGTATCGTCGGCACCTGCAACTGTTTTGGTAGAATCTGTGAGTCACGAGGACTCAGCAATCTCACACCCGCGAGATCAAGACTATTTAAGCTTGTAGGAAAGGATGGTGTAATGAGGTGGAGCTGCAGCAAGCACTAAGCATATATGGTGGCTAACATACGCAAATGAGAGCGAGAAGAGAAGCAACGCAACGGTCGCGAAGCTAGAAATGATCAAGAAGTGATCCTGAGACTACTTACGTTCATGCATAACTCAAACCGTGTTCACTTCCCGGACTCCGCCGAAAAGAGACCATCTGTAACGCCCGGGTAATCAAGCTACAGTAATTCCCCGCTAATCATGCCACGTCACCTCGGTTACTGTTGTTAACCGTGCGATGATCCAAAACCGTTTTATAATTTAAATTTAATTAGTGTCAACAATAAAAGTTTTTCAAAATTTAAAACAAAATGTTCGGGAGGTGCCATATTTTGCATAAGTAAATATGGTGTAGTAAACACATTTTTATAAAATGCCTAAATAAATTAAATTGAAATAAAACAGAAAAAGAAAATAAATAAAAGAAAAGAAATTACAAAAAAGAAAACAGAACAGAAAACAAAAAGAGGAAGAACCCCCCCCCCCCCACTGGGCCATCTGTGGCCCAGCTGGCCAGCCCAACTGGGCAAGGGCCCAGCCGGCCGGCCCACCCCGCCCCCACTCCCTTATCCACTCCCTCACCCCCACCCACTCCACCGACACCCCCCACTCTCCCCCTCCCTCCCCCGATCCAGATCGGATCGGGCTCCACCCCGTCGCCCCGACACCGCCCCGCTCGCCCCCGACGCCGCCCCGCCGACCCCGTCGCCCCGCTCGCCCCCGACGCCGCCCCGACGACACCGCGCCCCGGGACCATGCTGCCTCGCCGTGGGACGTCGCCACGCCGGTCCTCCCCGCCGGCCTGCTCCCACGTCACCGTCGTCCCCGCCCCCCACCTCGAGCCCCGCTGCCACTCCCCTACGGCCACAGTGAGCCGCGCCCCTCCTCTCTCTCCCTCGCCCCGTGCTCATCCCCTCCCCTGCTCGCCGCGGTCGCCGCGCCCCCGCGCGCGCTCGGCCGCGCTCGTCGCCGCGCTCACCGCCTCCACCACCGCGCCCCACGGCCCCCCTCCGTTCGCCCTGCACCACTGGGCCGCGCACGCCTCCCCTCGCCTCCGCCGCTCGCCCCCGCGCACGTCGACGCGTCACCGCCGCCCGGCCCGCGCACTGGCCGCACCGCGGCCGGCCTCTGCCGTGGCCGGCGTCGCCGCCCCCTGGTGGCCTCGGGCGCACACGGGCGCCCACGCCCGCACCGGCCACCTGCGCCCCCGCTTTGGCCCCCTGGGCCACTGCCAGGTGGGGCCTCGCCCCCCTGAGCCACTGCCCCTGGGCCCGAACCCCCTTGGGCCACAGACAGGTGGGCCCCCGCGCCTAGAGAACAAAAAAAATAATAAAAATAAAAATAATAAATTAATTAATAAAAATTAATAAATAAATAAATAAAAAATAATAAAAATAAAAATAATAAATAATAAATTTAATTAATTAATTAAATTAATTAAATTAATTAAGTTAATTAATCCTGTTTAAATTAATCTAATTAGTTAGTTAATTTAATTAAACAATAGTTAATTAGCTAACAGCCCCTGACAGGTGGGACCCACCTGTCAGGTTGACCAGGTCAACGTTGACTGCTGACGTCAGCATGACATCATACTGATGTCATAAATCCAAATTTCGAATTAAATTAAATAATTAATTAAATTCCAGAAATTAATAAATTCTTTTGAAAATCATATCTTTTAATCCGTAACTCGGATGGAAATACTTTGTACATGAAAGTTGCTCAGAACGACGAGACGAATCCGGATACGCAGCCCGTTCGTCCACCACACATCCCTAACCTATCGAACTCGCAACTTTCCCCCTCCGGTCCATCTGTCCGAAAACGCGAAACATCGAGAATACTTCCCAGATGTTCCCCCCCTTCGCCGGTACCACCTACTATCGCGTTAGGACACACCTAGCACTGCTCATTGTCATGTCACGCATTGTCATGCTTATGTTAGCATTGTATTTACTGTTTCTTCCCCCTCTTCTCTCCGGTAGACTACGAGACCGACACTGCTGCTGCCCAGTTCGACTACGGAGTTGACGACCCCTCCTACTTGCCAGAGCAACCAGGCAAGCCCCCCCCCTGATCACTAGATATCGCCTATTCTTCTCTATACTGCTTGCATTAGAGTAGTGTAGCATGTTACTGCTTTCCGTTAATCCTATCCTGATGCATAGCCTATCCTTGCTACTACTGTTGTTACCTTTACCTGCAATCCTACATGCTTAGTATAGGATGCTAGTTTCCCATCAGTGGCCCTACATTCTTGTCCGTCTGCTGTGCTATACTATCGGGCCGTGATCACTTGGGCGGTGATCATGGGTATATACTTATATACTCTATACATGACACCTGTGGTGACTAAAGTCGGGTCGGCTCGTAGGAGTACCCGCAAGTGGACTCAGCGCACTAACCATCTACGCGGGAGTAGTTATGGGTATCCTGGCGTCGTGGTATCAGCCGAAGCTCTTTTTGAGGTCAGCAACTGAGTGGCGCGCGCCGCATTGGACCGTAAGCTCGCGCTTGTATTAAGGGGGCTAGGTCTGCTTCCGGCCGCGTACGCAACGTGCAGGTGTGCATAGGGCGATGGGCCCAGACCCCTGCGCGCATAGGGTTTAGACCGGCGTGCTGACCTCTCTGTTGAGCCTAGGTGGGGCTGCGACGTGTTGATCTTACGAGGCCGGGCATGACCCAGAAAAGTGTGTCCGGCCAAATGGGATCGAGCGTGTTGGGTTATGTGGTGCACCCCTGCAGGGAAGTTTATCTATTCGAATAGCCGTGTCCCTCGGTAAAAGGACGACCCGGAGTTGTACCTTGACCTTATGACAACTAGAACCGGATACTGAATAAAATACACCCTTCCAAGTGCCAGATACAACCCGGTGATCGCTCTCTAACAGGGCGACGAGGAGGGGATCGCCGGGTAGGATTATGCTATGCGATGCTACTTGGAGGACTTCAATCTACTCTCTTCTACATGCTGCAAGATGGAGATGGCCAGAAGCGTAGTCTTCGACAGGATTAGCTATCCCCCTCTTATTCTGGCATTCTGCAGTTCAGTCCACTGATATGCCCTTTACACATATACCCATGCATATGTAGTGTAGCTCCTTGCTTGCGAGTACTTTGGATGAGTACTCACGGTTGCCTTTCTCCCTCTTTTCCCCCTTTCCTTTCTACCTGGTTGTCGCAACCAGATGCTCGAGTCCAGGAGCCAGACGCCACCGTCTACGACAACTCCTACGACACTGGAGGTGCCTACTACTACGTGCAGCCCGCTGACGACGACCAGGAGTAGTTAGGAGGATCCCAGGCAGGAGGCCTGCGCCTCGTTCGATTTGTATGCCAGTTTGTGCTAGCCTTCTTAAGGCAAACTTGTTTAACTGATGTCTGTACTCAGATATTGTTGCTTCCGCTAACTCGTCTGTGATCGAGCACTTGTATTCGAGCCCTCGAGGCCCCTGGCTTGAATTATGATGCTTGTATGACTTATTTATGTTTTAGAGTTGTGTTGTGATATCTTCCCATGAGTCCCTGATCTTGATCGTACACATTTGCGTGCATGATTAGTGCACGGTCAAATCGGGGGCGTCATACCATCACGGCTACACACACGGTTGATGTATTTTAATTAAGTCAAGTGTCAAGTTCTCTACAACCGGACATTAACAAATTCCCATCTGCCTCATAACCGCGGGCACGGCTTTCGAAAGATAATACCCTGCAGGGGTGTCCCAACTTAGCCCATTATAAGCTCTCACGGTCAATGAAGGATAAACCTTCTCCCAGGAAGACCCGATCAGTCTTGGAATCCCGGTTTATAAGACATTTCGACAATGGTAAAAACAAGACCAGCAAAGCCGCCCGATGTGCCGACAAATCCCGATAGGAGCTGCACATATCTCGTTCTCAGGGCAACACCGGATGAGACTAGCTACGAGTAAAACCAGCCCTCAAGTTTCCCCAAGGTGGCCCCGCAGGCAGCTCGGTTCGGACCAACACTCGAAGGAGCACTGGCCCGGGGGGGTCTAAAATAAAGATGACCCTCGGGCTCGCGAAAACCCAAGGGAAAAGGCTTAGGTGGCAAATGGTAAAACCAAGGTTGGGCCTTGCTGGAGGAGTTTTATTCAAGGCAAACTGTCAAGGGGGTCCCATAAATCACCCAACCGCGTAAGGAACGCAAACTCAAGGAACATAATCCCGGTATGACGGAAACTAGGGCGGCAAGAGTGGAACAAAACACCAGGCATAAGGCCGAGCCTTCCACCCTTTACCAAATATATAGATGCATTAATTAAATAATAGATATTGTGATATTCCAAAATATCCATGTTCCAACATGGAACCAACTTCAACTTCACCTGCAACTAGCAACGCTATAAGAAGGGCTGAGCAAAAGCGGTAACTTAGCCAAACAACGGTTTGCTAGGAAAGGATGGTTAGAGGCTTGACATGGCAATATGGGAGGCATGATATAGCAAGTGGTAGGTAGCGCAGCATGGCAATAGAACAAACAACTAGCAAAGCAAAGATAGAAGTGATTTCGAGGGTATGGTCATCTTGCCTGCAAGGTTCTCAGAGTTGTCAAAATCTTGATCCTCGTAAGCGTACTCAACAGGTTCCTCGTTCACGAACTCGTCTCCTGGCTCTACCCACAGCAAGAACACAAGCAATGGAACCACAATCAATCACGGGAAATGCACAAGCAACATGATGCAAAACATGCATGATATGCGAGATATGATATGCGATGCATATGCGTGCTCCGGAAAAAAGGATGAACAAGGCAGTAACTTGGCAAACCAAATATTCCACTGGAAAGATGAGATGATTTCGGTTGAAATCGACATAAAGATCACCGGAAACGGATGCACGGATTGCAAATGGCAAGCAAAACAAGAATGACACGATTCTGCGATTAACAGCATGATAGCACTTAGAATACATCAAGTAACTATGCTATAGCACTCCAACATAGCAACAAATCAAATAACAGTAATTTACAGGAGATGCTTGACAAAAGATGAACACTGAGCTATGGCTAGATCACAAAATAACAGGTTCGAACAAGCATGGCAAAAGTGCAAAAGATATCAGCTTCACAGACTTGGTGAAAATACTGAACATGACTCAAACAGCATCAGGTAGCAATGTTCAGAGCAAGCAAAACACATGCTACAGGAACTTAACATAGCAAAACAAGGCATGGCACGAATCTACTAAATGCATAGAACAAAAGTCCCTTACTGACCATGAGTCAAAAAGGATCAGAAGATATGATGGCACCCATGTAAACATAGCAAGTTCCGTTAACAGGTTTCAGACTTGGCAGAAAACAGAGCATGGCATTAACAGAATATGAAGGCATCTTTGTGAGCTTGATTCACTCATCACAAAGCAGCTCATGACAAAATAAGCATATCTACAGCAAGATGGCATGTTTATGAAGCTATCCATGGCAAGAGCAAGCTCATAGCATGTATGGATCAACTACAACAACCTTGGCAAAATTGAATATCATGTTAACAATCTGCAAGAAACATTTTATAGCAAAAGTAGAGCAAGATTGAGACATGCTATGGAACTCCATAATTTCAAACAGGGGCATGGATCGATAGAGCACAACTATATCTACAAAACATCCTTACTGAACATACCCAAAAGAAGCATGGATCTCACTTTAGACAAATGGATACATGGCAACAAAATAACAGCAGTAACAGACTTGGCAAAATCCTAAGTCCCTGAAAACAGAAACATCACGAAGCCTAGTTTGCATGCTTGTGCTAGTCACCACATAGATCACAAAAATACATGTCATACACCTATGTAAAGATGGCATGGCATAGATCAAAACACCTGTAGAGCTCATGCCCATAAGATGCACACATCAAATGATGCAAAAATAACAAAACACCAAGTTCTGATAAGTAACAGCAGTAAACATCATATAGCACTCTTGCACCAGAGATTTGGGCATCAAGATGGACTCAAACGAGCATGGCACAATAGAACAAAATGAGGAGCATCTCAAGGCGAACATTTCGACATATCAGGCACGCAAAACGGAGCAGTATGCGATGAGATATGATGCAATGAACAGGAGCACATAATGTGAAAATATTTCGGGACTTGGAGAATATCGGGGGGGAGTCAACCTCATCTAGATCCAGATCTGACGCGCGAACCGAGGTTCGTCGGAGTTTGCCGAGGTTGGAGAGGAGGCCGGAGGAAGGAGAGGGCGCGGGGAAGAGGGAGTGGAACGGCGCCGGCGGGAGACGACGGCGGCGGGGTCGGCGACGCCGGGCGGAGCGGCGCGGTGGGGACTGCGCCGGCGCCGGCGGGCACGGGCGGCCGCGGGTGCGGGTGGCGGCACCGGCGGGAATGGCGGCGGCGGCGGGGAGCCGCGCAGGCGGAGGTGGAGGCGCGCGCGGGGTGCGGTGATGCAGGCGCGGGCGGCGGCGGCTCGGGCCGCGGGGGCCGGACGCGGGCTCTCCGGCCCACGGGCGGTGGGGCGGCGGCGCTGCCACGTGTCGCGCCCCGATTGGTCAGGCGCGGTGGCGGGATTCGTCCGGCGCCGGGCGACGTGTCCGGCGCGCGGAGGGAGCGGGGCTAGGGTTTGATCTGCGCGAGAATTCCGGAAGAGACACATATTTATAGGTAGAGGGAGCTAGGAGACTCCAAATGGAGTGCGGTTTTCGCCCACACGATCGTGATCGAACGACCGAGAGCATGGAGGTGACTTAGATGGGTTATTGGGCTGTTTGGAGGGGGGTTTTGCTGCAACTCACAAAAGCCCTTTGCGGTTACCCGGTTAACCGTTGGAGCATCAAACGACCTCCAAGTGGAACGAAACTTGACAGGTGGTCTACCGGTGGTATACCAAGGCCACTTGGCAAGACTCGGTCCATTCCGAGAACGTTTAACACCCGCTCACGAAAAGAAACAAGAGGGGTGCGCCGGTGCACGTGGGAGTGTCGGATTGCAAAACGGACAACGGGGAAAATGCTCGGATGCATGAGATGAACACGTATGCAAATGAGATGCACATGATGACATGATATGGGATGCATGACATGAACAAAATGCAAAATGAAAGACAAAACCCGACCACGAAGGGAATATCATAACACATAGCCGAAAATGGCAAGAGTTGGAGTTACACATATGGAAAGTTACATCCGGGGTGTTACACGTCAATGGTTCCTGGCAGAAAAAACGCTCGCCGGACCGTGTCCGGAGAGCCTGCCGGCCACGCCTCCACCAGCCGGACTTAGGGGCAAATGCTAACGTGGGGACAACACCGGATGTTCCTCCTACAGAGGATGCGGTTAGGCTATCCACTATGAATTCCGAAGTGGAGAGCGCCATGAATCACAGGCGTCGCCGGGCCGTACTCTGCGACCCTAGTTTCTCTGAAGAGGCGTTCGATGCCTTCAACTCAGGAGACGCGTACATCCGAGCTGCTCAAAATGGCCTTGCCAGAGCCACAGACCAGTATGTAAAGGATATACGGGTAAGAAAATCTGATAATTATGTATATCAGTAGCCCCTAAGACTTGAAACAGTTGGCACAACTGATTTAAGGATCATTATATGCGTAGGTTCTTACGGAGAAGAATACCCAGTTGTCTCAAGAACTGGTAAAGCCCAGCTACGGGCCGCAGTTGCCAGAATGGAGGAGTCCAAGAAGGCCCCATCTGGTAATACTTGTCTTGATCGAAAAGAATGAAATGACATGTACTAGTTAGTATTCGGCATGCATGCAAATCTAACAATAGATTCTGCAGATAATCCTGGAGTGAATCCGAAGATCGTGCGAGGGGATGAGCAACATGCTCAACGACAGCTAGAGGCTGGCGAGCGCGTGCTTACATGGGTTAGGCGGGAGAAAAACGATCTCCAAGATGCCAATACCCGGCTGGGCGTTGAACTGAAAGATGTTCGGGCCCAACTCGCTGACTCCGTAAAGGAGAATAAGAGGCTTCGACGCGGCATTTTTAGTAAGTGCTTGAACGAACTTTTATAGAGTTCGGCGAAGAAACCGGCTAACAGAGTTATATCTGTAGGTATGCTGACGGGTCGTCCCGAAGAGGAGATGCCCGGATCTGCGGGCGATCTTCTGCAAGAGCTCTCACAACTGCACGAACAAGTTCGGCATGAACAAGTTATATCTGTAGGCATTGCCCAGGCCTTGTGGCCATCCGCCTCCCTGCCAGGAGGCATGGGGGAGCTCGTAGAGATGCTCAAGGGAGCGCGGCGGCACTTCCGATTATGGAAGATATCGGCCTGCCGACAAGGTGCAAGGGAAGCCTGGGCCATGGTGAAGACGCGATATACCAAGGCTAACCTGAACCACATGGCCGAGGTCGGACCTGTAGGGTCTGATGGGAAAGAGATCCCCGTTAGTCTGGTATATGACCAGGTAAAATTAGCCGCAAAGTATTCCCAACAGGATTGTAGGCTAGACAGCCTGTTGAATGGTATAGAAGAAGAATTTAGTCAGTCTAAGTGGTTGTGTACTTCAAATGACATATTTTGTCCCTCGCCGGATTGTAAATCATTTGTCATGGTGGACCTTTTCGCTTCGACCTCCGGGCCCGATAGTCCGGAGTGTATCCGAATACCCGCTCAGTTATGTAAAAACCGGGGTACGCATGGAAACCAGGCGTAAGGGTCATAAGTGCTTGAACAGACAAGTACCCAACTCGCTATGTTATATTACATGGATAGTAAGAAACATCTTCCAGGGAGAATAGTTCCGTTGAGGGTTCCTTTCCCTGGGTACGCATGCATTAATGTGCATGTCCGAACTGCGAAAAGAGACGCAAGATATAAACATCTGGGGGCATTTATTGCAATAAGTAAAAGTCATTTTTTGTTCAGCGACCGAATATTCCCTTAAGAACGCTAGCTTTCGGCTTCACCCAGTCTGAGGTACACATCCGGCTGACCCGGCAGTAACAATCGCAGAGGTGCTCCCCTTATGCCCTAGCCGAATTAACGGGAACGTAGGGCATAAATACAAGAGCCAGGAAACCCAGCTTGGCCAAAACTTAAGTCATATCGATGCATATAATGGCGAAGAAAAGGTACATGTGGAAAAGTAACACATGTGCAGGGGGCATAAAGCCCGGAATATAATTATATTAAGCTTCTGTATAAGAAGCCCCCAGGTATAATGAGCACGCACGGCGCGTCAAGATTGTGTAGTCAAGACACATTTTAAGCTTTTAAGGCCATGAAGAAAAAGGGAAGAAAGAAAGGAAGAAAGAAAGACAAATGGCGGATATATATAAAAAAGGCGGAGGTAAGGAGACGAACACAGAGTCCGGCACTAGGCGTAGAACCTTCGGAGTATGGCCGCGTTCCATGGGTTTGGATTGAGTCGATTGTCCGATGCATCACGCAGACGGTACGCTCCACAGATTAGAACTTTATCGATGATGAAGGGACCTTCCCATTTGGGCTTGAGCTTGTCCTTTTTCTTCTCTGGTAGGCGTAGAACGAGTTCGCCAACGTTATAAGTTTTGGCCCGTACTTCTCTGCTTTGATACCGTCGAGCCTGTTGCTGATAGAATGCGGAGCGGGCTTTTGCAACGTCACGCTCCTCCTCCAGGGCGTCTAAACTATCCTGCCGATCAAGCTCGGCTTCTTTCTCTTCGTACATGCGCACTCGAGGTGAGTCATGAATGATGTCGCAGGGCAGTACCGCCTCTGCGCCGTACACCATAAAAACGGTGTGTGTCCGGTAGTGCGATTCGGCGTGGTCCGCAGCCCCCATAGTACGGAGTCGAGCTCCTCAACCCAGTGCGTATCTGATTCCTTCAAGGATCGCACTAATCTGGGTTTAATGCCGCTCATAATAAGACCATTTGCTCGTTCGACTTGACCGTTTGTTTGGGGGTGATAGACGGAGGCATAATCGAGCTTAATGCCCATGTTGCCGCACCAAGTTTTTACCTCGTCAGCTGTGAAGTTCGAGCCGTTATCGGTGATGATGCTGTGGGGGACACCATAACGGTGTACAACCCCGGATATGAAGTCTATCACTGGTCCGGACTCAGCAGTTTTAACTGGTTTGGCTTCTATCCATTTGGTGAATTTATCCACCATGACCAATAGGTAGTTTTTCTTATGGCTTCCTCCTTTAAGGGGTCCGACCATATCAAGCCCCCAGACTGCAAAGGGCCAAGTAATGGGGATTGTTTGGAGAGCGGTAGGTGGCATATGGCTTTGGTTTGCAAAAAGCTGGCAACCGACGCAATGGACGAGGTCCTGTGCGTCTGCTCGGGCTGTCGGCCAGTAGAAACCTGTAAGGAAGGCCTTGCTTACAAGGGCCCGAGCTGCGGCGTGATGGCCGCCGAGTCCAGCATGAATTTCTGCCAAAAGTTGCCGTCCTTCCTCTTCGGAGATGCACCTTTGAAGTACTCCAGTAGCGCTTTTCTTATAAAGCTCTCCCTCGTGGACCTTGTAGGCTTTAGACCACCGCACAATGCAACGTGCCTCATTTGGGTCCTCAGGGAGTTCTTGCCTATTTAGGTAAGCCAAGAAGGGTTCTGTCCACGGGGCGATGACATCCATAATCACGTGGGCCAAAGGTGTTATTTTGGTGGCGGAGCCTCCGATTACGTCAGAGTGTTCGGGATCTGGTGTTGTGGCCGGATCCGGACTGTTGTTGCCGGTCTCCCCTTCCCACACCACGGATGGCTTAAACAGCCTTTCCAAGAAGATATTAGGTGGGACAGGGTCGCGCTTAGCGCCGATACGGGCGAGGATATCCGCCGCTTGATTGTTTTCTCGGACCACATGGTGGAATTCGAGCCCCTCGAACTAAGCTGATATTTTGAGGATGGCATTGCGGTAAGCCGCCATTTTTGGGTCCTTGGCATCAAAGTCTCCATTTATTTGAGATATTGCGAGGTTTGAATCCCCACGCACCTCTAGGCGTTGAATGCCCATGGAGACTGCCATCCGGAGACCATGCAACAGGGCCTCATATTCTGCTGCATTGTTGGAGTCTGTGTATAATATTTGGAGTGCGTATTGGACTGTATCTTCGGTGGGGGATGTCAGGACGACGCCTGCCCCCAGACCAGCCAGCATCTTAGAGCCGTCAAAGTGCATGATCCAATTGGAGTACGCGTCGTACTCTTTAGGGAGTTCGGCTTCTGTCCATTCGGTGACGAAATCAGCGAGTACTTGCGACTTAATGGCTCGCCGTGGTTTGTATGTTATGTCGAATAGGAGGAGCTCAATAGCCCATTTAGCAATCCGGCCCGTGGCATCGCGGTTATTTATTATGTCATTGAGTGGTACTTCAGAGGCCACCGTAATTGAACACTCTTGAAAGTAGTGTCGTAGTTTCCGGCATGCCATGAAGACCGCGTATGCTATCTTTTGATAATGTGGGTACCATGATTTGCATGGAGTGAGGACAATGGATACGTAGTATACCGGCTTTTGAAGCGGGAACTTATGTCCGTGTGTCTCTCGTTCGACGACGAGCACTGCGCTTACAACCTGGTGTGTTGCCGCTATATATAACAGCATTGGTTCGCCAATATTCGGCGCGGCCAAGATTGGGTTGCTGGCCAAGAGGGCTTTTATTTCTTCCAATCCGGCCGTGGCCGCATCCGTCCACTCGAAGTGTTCGGTGCGTCGAAGAAGGCGATAAAGAGGTAGCGCCTTTTCTCCCAATCGGGATGGTGCTCTGTGGTATTGTTGATGAGGAGATCCTCGCAGCTCTTGACCACCTGCCGGAGTATCCAACATGCTTTAAGGCTGTGTGTTAGCATGGTATCCGGTGTACTGTGAATTTTGCATGGCCCATTGAGCCATCCCTCCAATACGGTTCCACGCCCTGTAGTGGGCTTTGGTTTCTTTGTAATTGGATCGGGTGACTTACGAGAGTACACCCTTTTAGTTCGGACGGGGGGGGTAGTGAGAGCCGGAGGATCCCAGAATTTTGTTTGGGTTTTCCAGGCGCTTTCCATCGCACAGTACTTCTGTACTATGGCCGCCAAGTCAGCGAAGTGTGCTATGTCACGGCGACTTATGGCGTTGAGGATTCCCTTGTCCGTGCAATTTTTGCAAAAGAATGAAATTGCGTCTTCCTCGCGACAGTCCTTGACCTTGCTCATTACAAGGAGGAATCTGGCCCAATAGTGATGTACTGTCTCTTGGGGCTCTTCTCTAATGTGGGAAAGATCACTTATGTCTGGGTGGGTGGGTAGATTGAGGTCCAAACCCTGACCCGATCTGAGACCCAGGAGCAGAGGAGTTTCCGAGCTTGGCAGTTCGGGCTCCGGGATGTTGCCCAATTTTTCTCGCCCGCTGTCCGATTCTAGGTTCGAAGCTTCGGCCATGTCCTCCCGTAGACGGGTATCCAGCTCGGAGATCTCGGGAATCCGGACATAGTTTGTCCTCAAAATAGAGGAAGAATCGCTGCATTGCTCCTCCACCACCGCTATTTGATGGGTGACCGGCGGAGAGTTAATCTCCCTTTGGTCGGATTTAAGCCCGATCCGATCATAGTCCGTAGCGACTCCCAGGGCGGCGATGCGATCCAAGAGCTCGTTCAAGGAAGAGAGCTCCATTGGAACCATCCGCTCGGTGAATCCCGAGCCGACGTGGAGGCTGTTTTTGATGACCCAAGAAGTCATCGACAGTGCGACGGCCGAACGGGCGGTCATGACGAAGCCGCCTAGTCGGAGAGTTTGGCCTATAGCCAGGGCTCCCCCAGAGGTAATGTTGTCCTTGACAACAAGACGAGCCATCAAGCCTTATCGTGACAGCACAGTGGAACTCTCAATGAAAGCACCAATGTCGGTGTCAAAACCGGCGGATCTCGGGTAGGGGGTCCCGAACTGTGCGTCTAAGGCTAATGGTAACAGGAGGCGGGGGACACAATGATTACCCAAGTTCGGGCCCTCTCGATGGAGGTAATACCCTACTTCCTGCTTGATTGATCTTGATGATATGAGTATTACAAGAGTTGATCTACCACGAGATCGTAGAGGCTAAACCCTAGAAGCTAGCCTATGATTATGATTGTTGTTGTCCTATGGACTAAACCCTCCGGTTTATATAGACACCGGAGGGGTCTAGGGTTACACAGAGTCGGTTACAAGGGAGGAGATCTACATATCCGAATTGCCAAGCTTGCCTTCCACGCAAAGGAGAGTCCCACCTGGACACGGGACGAAGTCTTCAATCCTGTATCTTCATAGTCCAACAGTCCGGCCAAAGTATATAGTCCGGCTGTCCGAGGACCCCCTAATCCAGGACTCCCTCACCGCCGCGCTCCATTGAACATCTCTACAAGCTCCTCCATACTTCCTGGAGGGGAGGCAGATGGCCATAGGGCCTTGGCAACACTCCGCATTGCCAGTCGAGCCTGCTCGTGCACTTGCGACAGCCTTTGCAGCAGATCACTTGATGATCCAGACGCCTCCTCTTCAGGACGGCCCGTCAATATACTTGCAATCGTAACTATATAAGTTCCATTTATCTCCGAAGTACTTTAAAAATAGTTCAGATACATACTGAATATACCGCCCCGCACCTCCTTCACGGAGTCGGCTAGCTGGGCTCGCACATCTTTCAACTCTTCACCCAATGTAGTGTTGGAATACTGTAGCTTGTTTTTCTCGTCCCTGACTCGGGTCAACACACGCTCGCCTATGGCGTGTAGCCTTTTCGCCTCTTTTTGCCCCTCTTGGGTGATCTTCAACTTCTCTTCAAGTTGATCGGGCGATCCTATTATGCGATCAGCAACAGTATTAGTACAGTTGGTATACACTTATTGTTCCTCGATGGAGGGGAATGTTACCAGATGACGCCTTCTTGAAGTTTTTCAGCTCGGCGGTAGCAGCATTCAGCTGCGCCCGACACTGCTCCAGCTCTTGGCCTAGCAGGCCATTTTTCTCTGTAAGGACCTGGTTAAATCAGTTGTACCAACTACTTTCAGTCTCGGGGGCTACGGGCATATGGTTATCCTTTTCGAACAAAGAAAAATTTACCTACACATCTGTCAAAAATGTTGCTTCGTGGCTTTTCTAAGCCCATCTCGAGCAGCTCGGATGTATGCGTCAGCCGAGCTGAAGGCATTGAATGCCTCTTCCGAGAACTTGGGGTCTCGTAAGACAGCCCGGCAGCGCCGATGATTCATGGCGCTCTCTACTTCTGAGTTGGTAATGGACATGTCTTCCGAACCCCCGTCCGAAGGACAGTCCGGCGTTGTCCCCATAGCGGCCCCCACCCCTCCGGTGGGATCTAAATCCCGGTTGTTGGGAGTGGGACTGGCCGAATCCCCGGACATAGTCTGGTGAACCTTTTCCCTGATACAGGACCAACATAACAATTACGGTTGGGTACGACTGCCAAAGGATACCTTCAAACCCATACCTCTTCGACGAAGGACCGGCCTTGTCTTCACCGGCCTTCCTTTTCGAGGCCTTGCTCGGCACGGGAGCCGCTCTTCTTGGAGTCGTCCCTGGCGTAGCATGACATGCCGAATGCCTCCCCTTTGAAGCAAGAGACAGTGCGGCGGGTGAGGCAGTGCGAGGAAACTCTTTCGAGGGGGATTTCTCCTGATTACTTACGTGGGAAGCTGGAAGAAGACCAGGATAATTGGCGATGATGGCCACTTCTGTGCCGTCATAGCTAGCCTGGTAAAACACCCCTTCCGCGAGTACCATGAATATATCCGGGTCCTCTTCGAACCCAGGATCAAGCTCCCGGTTGTGGCTCTCCTGTTGTGGGGCAGGGTTGTTAAGCCCCTCGGTTACCTTCCACCAGTGGTGTTTCAAAATACACGAAGGGGGAATTCGTCAAAGATGGCTATAAGAGCGGAGTGAATAAAAGCAAAGGGGTTGAGACTTACCCAGCTGGGAGGGTTGTACATGGAGTACCCGTCTCTCCGATTGATGCGAAGAAATTCTTCTTCCTCCCCTTTGAACAGCTCGGCTAGTATCTTGGTAGAGCGGCAGGAGTGCCAGACCTTTCCGACCACCACGGGAGGCGTCGTCCTCCCCATTGTAGTGCCACATTGGGAGCCCTCTTTATTGAAGTGGCTGAACCCCTCGCCCTATGGAGGTCACCATTACCTCTACTATTGTAAAGCCGGACTGGGCAAGCATCCTTATCTTGCCCAAGAGCTGACGGACTTCCGCACTATTCTCCTCTTCAACACTTCGGGGACGCCAGTTATGACGTTTCTTCAACGGAACACTTGCAAATTCCGGGAGACCCCTGCGAACGGGATCAGGAAGAGGGACGTCTTCTATATAGAACCATTTGGAAGGCCATTCTTCAGATGCCTTCCTAGGTGTGCCGGCAGGTATCCTGTATCGGCGACGCGCCATACTCCGGCTCCGCCCACTTCAAATATTCACCCCTGGTGGTTGCGCGGGACAAGGCAGAACAACTTTCTCCACAGTTCAAAATGGGCCTCAATGCCCAGAAACAGTTCGCACAACGCAACGTAGCCCGCAATGTGCAAAATGGAGGCCGGAGTAAAGTTGTGCAGCTGGAGGCCATAGTATTCCAGAAGCCCCCGGAGGAACGGATGGATTGGAAACCCGACGCCCCTTAGCAGATAAGGGACGAAACAAACTCGTTCCCCCTCGGATGGATTGGGAAAATCCTCCGCCTGGGTCTCACCGTTAAGGGAGGCTTGCCTTGCTCGAACAGGGACGAGATCTGTGGGGGGAAGGAATCCCTGCGTTTGCAGCTTCTTTAATTGGCTATGGGCCACTGAGCACCTCTCCCACCCGCCTCTCTCTGAGTCGAAGGAGAAACTGGGAATGTTGGCCATGTTGGAATGGCTTCTCCTAGTAGTATTTGGGGATTTTCCTCCGCGAGATGTTGAATGGATCCAAGATCCGATCTCTTTAAATAGGCGCTCTTCCTGGCCTGAACGGGGTGTTATTTGCAAAAATCCCCTGACCCCTCGCATTCGCTCGACACGTGGAGGAAGAGGTTATTAAACACGCAGAAGTCGAGGGGAGACATTGAATCTACGGCCGAATACACTACTTGGAAAACATTAAAGGAGGAACCCGCCTTGCAATGCCGAAGACAATTTGTGTGCCGGACACCTCGCTATTGAAGACTGGTTCGGGGGCTACTGAGGGAGTCCTGGACTAAGGGGTCCTCGGGCGTCCGGCCTGTTATCCATGGGCCGGACTAATGGGCTGTGAAGACACGAAGGACGGAGACTGTACCCGTGTCCAGGTTGGACTCTCCCTGGCGTGGAAGGCAAGCTTGGCGACCAACTATGAAGATTCCTTCTTATGTAACCGACTCTATGTAACCCTAGATCCCTCCGGTGTCTATATAAACCGGAGGGCGTAGTCCGGATAGCATATACCCATTACCATAGTCATACAGGCTAGACTTCTAGGGTTTAGCCATTTCGATCTCGCGGTAGATCAACTCTTGTAACACTCATATTCATCAAGATCAATCAAGCAGGAAGTAGGGTATTACCTCCATAGAGAGGGCCCGAACCTGGGTAAACATCATGTCCCCCGTCTCCTGCAATCATCGACCTTAGACGCACAGTTCGGGACCCCCTACCCGAGATCCGCCGGTTTTGACACCGACACTCGCCACTCCGCGGACGCGTCTACTTCACTCGAAGGCCCCGTGCATCGCCACTCCGCGGGACGCGTCTACTTCACTCGGACGCCCCACACCTCGCCACTCTACGAGACGCGTCTACTTCACTCGGAGGCCCCGCGCATCGTCACTTGGTTGGTCACCTCATCACCACTCGGCCGCCCCGCGCGTTGCCACTTGTTTGGTCACCTCATCACCACTCGGCCGCCCCGCGCGTCGCCACTTGGTTGGTCACCTCATCCCCACTTGGCCGCCCCGCGCGTCACCGCTTGGTTGGTCACCTCATCACCACTCGGCCGCCCCGCGCATCGCCGCTCGGTTGGTCACCTCATCACCACTCGGCCGCCCCGACACCCAGTGGGTGTAGTCCTCGAGCCTCTGTCGTACTTGATGAGTCTGGCAGAGGGTTTAAGTCTTCTGGTAAACCTCCATGCAGTCGGCACGGTAAGTATCTTTTAGTCTGAAATTGAGTCAATCAGATGGATCTTCAAGCGCTTGGCATGGTAAATAAGCTCAGCCTACAGCTGAGTAAGTCAGACTAATCTTCATGCACTTGGCATGTTAAATAAATTCAACTGATGGTGACGTGCGGGGTGGCCAAGGGGCGAGGACGTGTACAACCGAGTGACGACGTGCGGGGCGGCCGAGTGGTCAAGACGTGCACAACTGAGTGGCGACGCGCAGGGTGGCCGAGGGGTAAAGACGTGCACAACCGAGTGGCGACGTGTGGGGCGGATGAGCGGTGAAGATGTGCACAACCGTGTGGCGATGCGCGGGGCGGATGAGTGGTGAAGACGTGCACAACCGTGTGGCGACGCGCAGGGCGGCCGAGTAGTGAAGATGCACACAACTGATCTGCGACACGCGGGGCAGCCGAGCGATGGCGCGGGGTAGCTAAGGCGAAGGCGTGTGCCACCGAACGGCGAAAATGGTCCTCGGAGGAGTTACTCGGATGCTTTCGAAGCTGGTGCACTGACAAGGTCGGTGTAACGTGGTTGCGGTGCGAGAAGACCGGTGTGCCAACTAATTCTGAGTAGGAACAAAGATGGCGCGCAGAGCGTCTGAGTGATCAAGCAACTTAACGAAGTGGTGGGTCCGAGTGCACTCGTTGAAGTGAAGGATCTGACTGGTGTCGAAGTACTTGACCACTCGGGAGAGTGTGATTCTGAATGAGTTGCAGCCCCCGAGCATACTATAGGCTTCGACCACGATCTTGTCGGAACACGATTAATATAGTTTTGAATGGATAAATTGTAATTCATCGAGTCGGACTCGGGTAAAGGTGAGGAGGAGATTCCGAGTGATGCTTGAAAGAGGCAAACTCGCAAAGCAGTGAAGTGTGCAGATTGATTACAAAAGTGACTTATCTGTCTCATGCCTGACGAGGTCTATATCATTGATACGATGAAGAGGATTCCACAGGGGGGTCGGCCGGATGTGTTTGAAGTCAACAGATTGACAAGGTCGGTGTTGTGGTGCGCTAAGACCGGTATGGTGACCAAGTCTGAGTAGCAATGAAGTTGGCGCATAGGGTCGTCGAGTGGCCGTGTAACTTGTGCATGAAAAATAGCACAAGCCAACGTAATAATTTCTCGAGGAAATTTGATGTGTGCTGAAATGATTTGTGAAAGTGACGCCCATAGACATCCGCTGGGTGTGCAAGGGGCTTGCTGGTTCAAAACCAACAAGGGTCTAGAAGAGCGAAGGAATTGATCAAACTTGACGAAGTGAATGATCCAACTTGATGTGTTAGAGCGCCGGACTCAAATAAAAGGTAGTGTAGTGTTCCGAATGAGTTGCAGCCCCCGAGGACCGATGCAAAATCAAAATGAAGAACACATGGTGTTAGCGAACGACGTATGCGTTAAAATGGAAGTTGGACTCGGGAGTTAAATAACCAGTACTAAGCATGTATGTGAAAA
Source organism: Triticum aestivum (assembly GCF_018294505.1). Classification (NCBI taxonomy): domain Eukaryota; kingdom Viridiplantae; phylum Streptophyta; class Magnoliopsida; order Poales; family Poaceae; genus Triticum; species Triticum aestivum. The sequence goes on from NC_057808.1 coordinate 260,966,363, forward strand.
TAAGCAACCGAGCGTAGAGGCACACTCGGTGGCGTGGCCTCCGAGTGAACATGATTCGTGAATTACGGGATACTCAAGAATGCAGAAATAACAGAATGTAGTGCATGTAGAATGACTTAGCTGTCTGAAGGCGCGCGAGTGGCTGAGTGGTAAAGATGTGTTCAACCGATGGCGAAGCGCGGGACGGCCAAGTGGTGATGAGGTGACCAACCAAGCGGCGACGCGCGGGGCGGCCGAGTGGTGATGAGGTGACCAACCAAGCGGCGACGCGCGGGGCGGCCGAGTGGTGATGAGGTGACCAACCAAGCGGCGACGCGGGGAGCGGCCGAGTGGTGATGAGGTGACCAACCAAACGGCGACGCGTGGGGCGGCCGAGTGGTGATGAGGTGACCAACCGAGCGGCGACGCGCGGCGGCGGCCGAGTGGTGACGAGGTGACCAACCGAGCGGCGACGCGCGGGGCGGCCGAGTGGTGATGAGGTGACCAACCAAGTGGTGACGCGCGGGGCGGCCGAGTGCTGATGAGGTGACCAACCGAGTGGCGACGCGCGGGGCGGCCCAGTGGTGATGAGGTGACCAACCAAATGGCGACGCGCGGGGCGGTCGAGTGGTGATGAGGTATACAAGCAACTGGCGACGCACTGGGCGGCCGAGTGGTGATGAGGTGACCAAGCAAGTGGCGACGCGCGGGGCAGTGGAGTGGCGATGAGGTATCCAACCAAGTGGCGATGTACGGGGCGGTCGAGTGGTGATGAGGTGACCAACTGAGTGGCGACGCGCGGGAGGGCCGTGATGAGGTGACCAACCAACTGGCGACGCGCGGGGCGGGCGGGTGGTGATGAGGTGACCAACCAACTGGCGACGCGCGGGGCGGTCGAGTGGTGATGATGTGACCAACCAAGTGGCGACGCGCGGGACGGCCGAGTGGTGATGAGGTGACCAACCAAGTGGCGACACGCGGGGCGGCCGAGTGGTGATGAGGTGACCAACCAAGTGGCGACGCGCGGGGCGGCCGAGTGGTGAAGACGTGCACAACCGAGTGACGACGCGGGGGGCGGCCGAGTGGTGATGAGGTGACCAACCAAGTGACTACGCGCGCGGCCTCCGAGTGAAGTAGTCGCGTCCCGCGGAGTGGCGAGGCACGGGGCGTCCGAGTGAAGTAGACATGTCCCGCGGAGTGGCGATGCACGGGGCCTCCGAGTAAAGTAGACGCGTCCGCGGAGTGGCGAGGCGCGGGGCGTTCGAGTAATGTAGACGCGTCCTGCGGAGTGTCGAGGTACGGGGCGTCGAGTGATGCAGACGCATCCCGCGGAGTGGTGACGCACGAGACATCCGAGTGATGTAGACGCGTCCTATGGAGCGGCGACGCACGGGTCGCCCGAGTGATGTAGACGCATCCCGTGGAGTGGCAACGCATAGGGCGTCCGAGTGGGTAAATTGTTGAAGACGTGCCCAGACGAGCGGCGACGCGCAGGGCGGCCGAGTGGCGTAGACATGTCCAGCCGAGTGGCGTCCGGCGGGACGGACGAATTGTGAGGACATTTCCAACTGAGTGGTTGCTGGACTAAAACGTATGTGTCCGACTGCCGCAGTGGTCTGTTAACCATCCGAGCAAATTCATCCAAACATGCGTTCCAGTGAGCTTAAGCCCCGTCCGAGTGAACCTTGGTTCGAACAGAAAAGGAACTGTTAAGCGACTGTCGAGTAATTCGTGAGCTAAACTGTAAAATGACCGGAGAGGATAAGGTCCTTAATCCTCTGCCGAGTGGGTGGGGACTTGTTCCGCCGGGTTCGTCGTCATCAAAGCAGAGTGCCGCCGGCCCCCGGAGGGAGGGGCCGTATGTGGGGGTTCGTCGATGACGTTGCAGATGAGGCTGGAGACTACGACAAGCCGGACGGCGCCGGTGGACGTGCGTGGAGGTTCGACGATGGCCTCGCAGACGAAGCCGGAGACGACAACAAGGCGGATGGCACTGGTGGCTGCATGCTGAAGCCAACCAACCGAGTAACCTGCACGTTAATTGTCCAGAGTGCAAAATTCATCTTCGGGCTAGCTGGCCGAGTGAACCTATTCGTTAGCCGGCTTAGTGAAAAGGTGAATCGGTCGAGTGAACCACAACTGGGTTGTGATCTGGTCGCAACGCCATCCGCCAAGTGGAATAAATGGTGAGTCGGTCAGGCGACCTTGTTCGTCTCAGCAAGCCTGCAAGTTAGCAAGTACAGGTACATCCACGAATATTTTTTGTTGGACTAAAGTGTCCACGCATGGATGCTATTTTGCAGGGAGTAAAGACCACGGATGGCCGTGCATGCATGCACAGATTAATCGGTGTGGAAACCGAAAGGTGAGCAATTAAGCCATTAATTTGCGAGAAAGGCGGGGGCATCAATCACCGTAATTAGGTAACGGATGCCTAATTGGCCGCTTAATGAGGTGATTATCTTAATGAAATAGTAAGTGGCCCATGACATGCACTTGGGTTAGAGGGGTACGTACTCTCCCATGTAGATGATGCAGATCAAAGAGGCGCAGGTGATGAGGCAGCGTGTGTTGCCAGTGATGCGAGCGAGGGCCGGCAAGCGTGGCGCTGGGGGGCCAGCACGGCGCAGGGCCGGCGGGTTCATCGCAGGACGGCTAGCATGGCATGGGGCCGACAAGCGCGTCGCCGGATGGACGAGTACGACGCTGGGTCGGCGAGTGTAGCGTGAGGCCTGCAACAGCGGCGCGGGGCCGGCAAGCGCATCGCCGGTGGGGCGGGCGCGGCACAGCATTTCGCCGCTTCGGGAGTCGGACGGGACCGATCCTTTCGCCTCTTTGTCTGCACGTGCGGCGACCATGCGTGGAAGAGCGGTGCTGGTGTTCACATACGAGGCCCAAGACGACCCTGTTCTTGGCAAAGGTGAGACGTATCACATGTAAAATAAGGAATAGATGTAAGAATTGATACAAACCGTCTGCATCATGGTTAGATAGACGCCATGCCCCACGCTAGGCGCCAACTGTCGTGGGTACGATTCCGACAATAGAGAGGGGTAGTGTGGGAGCATGATCTATTGAGATGCAAATGGGTGACACCGTGGTTTTAGCGAGTTCGGGCCTCTCACAGTGGAGATAACAACCCTACGTCTCGTGCTCCGGAGAGGCTTTCTTTTATCTGCCATGAACACGGAGTTACATGATATATTTGAGAGAGGGAGCGAGGGGAACGGATCCCCTGCTAAGTCCTGAGACTAATGGTCAGAGAAAGAGGTGAGAGCGAGGAGAATGAGGGCCTCCCCTTGGTCTAGTGGTGGAGGGTGGCTTATATAGAGTGCGTCACCCCCTCACCTCCTATGTTACAAAGTGGGGCATTGATGCCATAATGTCAGTCTACTACTAAGATGATGCTTCGAGTGCCTTGTTGACTGTTGGTCTTCGCGTATCCGAGTGAGTCATACGACCGAGTGGTCGACTGTCATCCGAGTGGATGGTACGTTGCTTGTCCGAGTGGATAGTATGTCTGTATGAAATTTATCTGGACCCACCTGATGTGTGGACCCCATGCTTCAATATATTTTGACCCTTCATGGGCCTACATGTTATGTGTATCCCCAACACTGCCCACATTTGCACCTTGTCATTTCCTGCTTTGTCTTACTGATCTGGCTCGTGATATGAACAACATACCATGCACATTAACCAAAAGAGATACAATGATTGTCTTTTGCCCTGCATCTATGCTTGTGTTGTTGATCTGTACTCCAGTAGTGTGGTGAAGCTCCCCGCGTTATGAACAATGCAAAATTATGCTATTGACTTTTTGAATTGTGTCTATTTATTTTCTAATATAAAATTGGATGGAATTGACAGCACACTAGCCATCTTTGCTTATGTACGTGCAAAACCTGTCATTTGTCTACTTGTTTCAGGGTGATATGCCTGATGGCACGCACAACTCTGCTGAAGACTGTGAGACAAACCCAACATATATTGCAGCAAAGAAGGCAAAACATCTTGAAGATAGCGAGACAACCCAAAAGTCATGTTTTGATTTAGTGTTCAAATTATTCGAGACTAGCAATCACACAAGCTCACAAAAGTCGCTGCCTGAATCAGTTCGACTTCTTCAGTCTCAACTTCAAGCAGAAAGACATGGTACAACTCAACTCCGACTTGAAGTCCAATCTCTAAGGCAGATTGCAGAGAACTCCAATGAGAACCTCATTACTAAACAGCTAGAGCTGGAAGGTATGACTGACATGCTAGGCCAGTCTCACCACCTTGCTCAGCTACTTGCGTAGTAGATCCCGTGCAAGGCTAAAATTTCTTGAACTGCGTTGAAGTGGTCTTAGTTTTGTATTATTTTGTTGTGTTGCAATGCAGGGACCTTTGATGCCAGTTTTTGTAATCTGCTTGGTTGCGCTTTATGATCACTGGTGGCGAACTTTGATGCCCTGTGGATGTAATATGCCCTAATTCCTTAATTGTATAGTGTAGGTTTATTCTTATTTACTATGTCATAATTTCTTTATTTTAATAGATGTGTTATGATCAGCACTACTAGTTGGAATAGCTTCTACCCACTTAGTAATGTAATCAACAGCAACTAGAATATGTGTACACCCATTAGAGGAAGGAAAATGTCCCATATAATCAAATCCCCAAACATCAATCATTCAATAACAAGTGAATAATTCATAGGCATTTCCTAACATCTACTGATATTACCAATTCTTTGACATTCATCGCAAGGGACAAACTTACGTGCATCCTTGGAGAGAGTAGGCCAATAAAAACCAGGTTTTAATACCTTATGTGTGGTTCTGTCTCCAACGTGGTGTCCACTGTATGCCTCAAAATGACACTTCCGTAGGATTTGTTCCTGTTCATGCTTAGATACACCACGTCTAATAATACCATCTAGTCCTTCTTTATAAAGATGTGGGTCATCCCAAAAGTAATGTCTTAAATCAAAGAAGAACTTTTTCTTTTGTTGGTATGTGAAACTAGGTGGTATATATTTAGCAACAATGTAATTAGCATAGTCCGTATACCAAGCAGCATTACGACAAGCATTTATAGCAGCTAATTGTTCATTAGGAAAACTATCATCAATAGGCAGTGGGTCACCAAGAACATTTTTCATTCTAGACAAATTATCAGATACGGGATTCTTAGCTCCCTTTCTATCAATAATATGCAAATTAAATTCTTGTAGCAAAAGAACCCACCTAATGAGTCTAGGTTTACCATCTTTCTTTTCCATATGATATTTAATAGTAGCATGATCAGTGTGAACAATTACCTTAGAATCAACAATATAAGATCTGAATTTATCACATGCAAACACAACTGCTAAAAATTATTTCTCACTAGTAGCATAGTTTCTTTGAGCATTGTCTAGAGTTTCACTAGAATAATGGATAACATTCAATTTCTTATCAACTCTTTATCCTAGAACAGCACCAACATCATAATCACTAGCATCACACATAATTTCAAAAGGCAAGTTCCAATTAGGTGGTTGAATAATAGGTGAAGAGGTTAAGGCTTTCTTAAGTATTTCAAAGGCTTCTACACAATCATCATCAAAAACAAATGGAACATCTTTTTGCAAAAGATTAGTAAGAGGGCAAGAAATTTTAGAGAAGTCTTTAATAAACCTTCTATAGAAACCAACATGACCAAGAAAACTTCTTATACCTTTTATATCTTTAGGACATTGCATTTTCTCAATTGCATCAACTTTAGCTTTATCTACCTCAATACTTTGTTCAGAAGTTTTATGCCCAAGGACAATACCTTCGTTTACCATAAAGTGGCACTTCTCCCAATTCAAGACAAGATTAGTTTCTTCACATCTCTGCAAAACTCGATCAAGGTTTCTTAAGCAATCATCAAAAGAAGTCCCATACACAGGAAAAATCATACATGAATACCTCGGCAATCTTTTCATGAAAATCGGAGAATATAGTAGTCATACATCTTTGAAAGGTAGCAGGTGCATTGCATAAACCGAAAGGCATACGTCTATAAGCATAAGTTCCAAAAGGTCAAGTAAAAGTAGTTCTATCTTGATCTTCTTCTGACACAGGTATTTGAGAAAAACCAGAATATCCATCAACGAAACAAAATTGTGTATGCTTGGACAATCTTTCTAACATTTGATCAATAAAAGGCAAGGGGTAATGATATTTCTAGTGTCTTTGTTTAATTTCCTGAAATCAATTACCATCCTTTAAGTAGTATAAGTTCATTTTTATCATTAGGGACCACGGTGATGCCTCCTTTCTTAGGGACACAATGAACAGGACTTACTCATCTACTATCAGCTATGGGATAAATTATACTTGCCTCTAGAAGCTTTAATATTTCATTTCTTACCACATCCTTCATCTTACGATCAACCGTCGTTGATGATCAACAACTTGCTTAGCATAGGGCTCCATATTAATCTTGTGCTAACATAGAGTGGGACTAATACCCTTAAGATCATCAAGAGTATATCCAATAGCAGCACGGTGCTTCTTTAGAGTTTTTAGTAATCTCTTTTCTTCATGCTCTTAAAGGTTGGCACTATAATAACAAGATATATCTTCTTTTCATTAAGATAATCATATTTCAATGTATCAGGTAATTGTTTCAATTCAAACACGGGATCACTCTTAGGTGGAAGAGGGTCCCCAAGAATTTCAACATGCAAGTTATGTTTAAGGATAGGTACTTGTTTGAAAAATATATCATCTATTTCATTCCTTTCATTCATATGCATATCATTTTCATGGTCTAGAAAATATTGTTCTAAAGGGTCGGTAGGAGGAACAACAATAGAATCCAGACCAATAATTTCATATTTACTAGACAATTCTTTTTCATGTGGTTGTCTACTAAACTTAGATAAATTGAACTCATGAGATACATCGCCAAATTTAACTCTAACCTTCTCTAACACAAACAATTTTAGCACTAGTGGTATTCAAGAAAGGTCTACCAAATATAATGGGGAAAAATTTATCTTGTTGTGAACCAAGTACTAAGAAATCAGTAGGGTATTTGGTCTTACCACACAAGACTACAACATCTCAAACAATCCCAAGTGGTGTAATAGCATCTCTATTTGCTAGCTTAACAGTGACATCAATATCTTCAATCTCAACAGGTGCAAAATCATTCATAATTTCTTGATATAGAGTAAACGGAATAGCACTGACACTAGCACCCATATCACATAAACCATGATAACAATGATCTCCAATTTTAACAAAAACAACAGGCATACCCACTATGGGTTTATTATTATCTAGTTTATCGCGTTTATTTCTAACGGGTTTAGCAATTCTAGTAGCATCCTCGCATAAATAAATAACATGTCCATCACTATTATCAACCAAGAGATCCTTAACCACTGCAATATTAGGTTCAACCTTAATTTGTTCAGAGGGTCTAGGTGTTCCAATATTACTTTTATCAACCATGGTTGTAGCTTTAGCATGTTCATTAATCCTAACGGGAAAAGGATGTTTCTCGATATAAGCAGTAGGCACAACTGGATCAACATTGTAAATGATAGTTTCATCTTTAACCATACCGGGTTCCTCTATCTTTTCTTTAATGGGGGGATGGTATTTAAACCACTTTTCCTTAGGGAGATCAACATGAGCAGCAAAAGATTCGCAAAATGTAGCTATATCTCATAGTCAAGTCCATATTAAGCACTAAACTTATGAAAAGCATCAGTTTTGATAAAAGATTTAACACAATCGAAGTCAAGATTTATACCTGACTCCTTACCTTTGTCGAACTCCCAATCTTCATAGTTGCGTTTAATTCTTTCCAAAAGATTCCACTTGAATTCAATAGTTTTCTTCATAAAATAACTAGTAGAATAAGAATCGAGCATGGATCGATCATTATGAGAAAGCCGAGCATAATATTTTTGAAAGATAATTTCCCTTGAGAGCTCATGATTGGGGCCTGTGTGCATCATGTACTTAAGCCTCCCCCAAGCTTGAGCGATACTTTCTCCTTCATGAGGCCAAAAAATATATATATAGTTCCTATCACGATGAACCAGATGCATAGGATAAAACTTCTGATGAAATTCCAATTTCAATCGGTTCCAATTGCACGTTCCAATATCATCACATAGCCTATACCATGTCAATGCCTTTACCTCCAAAGATAAAGGGAATACCTTCTTCTTAACTCCATCTTCGGATAAACCTGCACCCTTAAAAAATCCACAAATTTCATCCACATAGATTAAGTGCATATCAGGATGTACTGTTCCATCTCCTCCATAAGGATTAGCTAGCAGTTTCTCTAACATACCTGAAGGAATCTCATAATAAATATTTTCAGTAGGTACGGTAGGTTGAGGGGAAATTCTTTGTGCTTCCGGTCGAGGTGAAGATACCCCGAACAAACCCCTCAAAGGATTGTTTTCGATAGTGACAGGTGATAGTAAATTTCAGCACGTAATATAAATGTTTCCTTACAAAATTCCACTTACCAAGGGCGCTTCACTCCCTGGCAATGGTGCCATCAAAGACTCTTGATGACCTACAAGTATAGGGGATCAATCTTAGTCCTTTTGATAGGTAAGAGTGTCGAACCCAACGGGGAGCAGAAGGAAATGACAAGCAGTTTTTAGCAAGGTATTTTCTGCAAGCACTGAAATTATCGGTAACAAGTAGTTTGATAGCAAGGTAATTTGTAATGAGCAACAAGTAGCACTTGTAACAAAGGTGCATCAAGGTAGCCCAATCCTTTCTATAGCAAAGGACAGGCTGGAACTTTCTCTTATAGCAAGCAAAGCGTTCTTGAGGACACATGGGAATTCATCTAGTCACTTTCATCATGTTCGTTTGATTCGCGTTCGCTACTTTGATAACTTTATATGTGGGTGGACCGGTGCTTGGATGTTGTTCTTACTTGAACAAGCCTCCCACTTATGATTACCCCCTCCCGCAAGCATCTGCAACTAAGAAAGAAGAATTAAGATAAATCTAACCATAGCATGAAACATATGGATCCAAATCAGCCCCTTACGGAATAGCGCATAAACTAGGTTTTAAGCTTCTGTCACTCTAGCAACCCACCACTCCACAATGCCTTCCCTTAGGCCCAAAGATGGTGAAGTGTCATGTAGTCGATGTTCACACGACACCACTAAAGGAAGCAACAACATACATATCATCAAAATATTGAACGAATACCAAATTCACATGGTTACTTATAACCGGACTTCTCCCATGTCCTCAAGAACAAAAGTAACTACTCACAAATCATATTCATGTCCAAGATCAAAGGGTATTGAATATCATTAAGAATCTGAACATATAATCTCCCACCAAATAAACTAACTAGCATCAACTACAAGACATAATCAACACTACTAGCAACCCACAGGTACCAATCTGAGGTTTTGAGAGAAAGATTGAATACAAGATATGAAGTAGGGTTTGAGATGAGATGGTGTTGGTGAAGATGTTGATGAAGAATGGTCCTCCCCACGATGAGAGGTTCGTTGGTGATGAAGATGGCTTCGATTTCCCCCTCCCGGAGGGAAGTTTCCTCGATGGAATCGCTCTGCCGGAGAGCAAAAGTGCTCCTGTCCAGGTTCTGCCTCAAGACGGCAGCACTTCATCCCGAAACCTTCCTTCTGGTTTTTTCTAGGTCAAATGGCACCTTATAGCAGAAGATGGGCTTCGGAGGCCTGCTAGGGGCCCCACAAGTCCAGGGGCGCACCCTAGGGGGGCGCCCCAGGCTTGTGGCTGCCTGGTGGGCCCGCTTCTATTATTTCTTTCACCAGTATTTTTTATATATTCCAAAATAATTCTCCATCAATTTTCAGATCATTTGAAGTTGTGTAGAATAAGTGTCTCTGAGTCCTTTTCGGTCCAGAATTCTAGCTGCCGGCAATCTCCCTCTTCATGTGAAACTTGTAAAATAAGAGAGAAAAGGCATAAGAATTCTACCATAAAGTGAAATAACAACCCATAATGCAATAAATGTTGATATGAAAACATGATGCAAAATGGACGTATCAAGTATCACAACAAGGGATGTTATATCTCGAGGTAAATGAGCTTCGGATGCAGTTTTCCTTCAACAAACACAATAGCATGCGAAGGAAAATATATCACATCTGAGAGACAAAAGATATGAGCGTCAAAAGTATTCAGTTGGAAAGCACGTTTTTCTCCTACAGTGTTAGATAAGAGTATTGAGATGCAAAAAGGAAAAGAAACGGAATGAGACGATGAATGTCCCTTTTTTCGAGAAATGAACTCATCATTTATCTCTGAAGCGATATTTGCTGCTTCCCTGCAATATCAATGAATGAATATCGAAGATGATCATTTCATAGAGAATAAAGATTTAGTAGCACCTACATCCAAATAGTTCGATAGCACGTAGCATTGCAGGGGCTATTAACAGTACATGACGACAAGGTTTACGAACACCACAAGCGGTGTTTTAAAGTTCACAACGGAAACCAAATTGTTTGAGAAAAGCAAATGGCGAATGAAAACCCCCTGCAAATATCCCGATCATCTATCCTCTCGATGTTCTTCTCTGCCTTTTTGTCAATAAATGTCAAAAAGGAAAGAGAATGCATACGAGGAACTACTCGTCCAAAGAATCCTCATGACTCGAGCTGTTAGGAGAAACAGAACAAGGAATGGTTGATGCCGAGGTAGGAGGAGGGCTTGAGGCACGACCTTCAGGAGCTGGAGTGGAGCGAGGGGCATCTGGTTTGAATACTGCAGTGTCAGCCATATCTTCAATCTCATCGTGTGAATCCACAAAGAGTAGGTCAGTTGAGTCAAAACGCTGAGGAAGAACTGGCATTTGCCTTTGGATGCGAGGATCCCCAAATAGATTCAGAGAGTCATATTGTTTTTTGATTCCCTTCGCAGAGAGCTACTTGCGATCATAATGGTTGCACAGAAGAGTCCAGGAACGCTTGTGAAGTTCCTTCTCATGGAGCAAAGCTTGGCGAGTGTAATTGTGAAGAAAATTTATCTCCGCAATCATTTCCAGCTTTACTTTGCTATCAAGCTTAATGTGGCTCTCCATGGCTTGCTGGGTCCAAAGATAAATCTCATAGAGAGATGGATTTTCATCCCGAGGGATTTCAAGAGTGGCCTTAATGACTTTGGGAGAAGCCGCAGAAGCAGAAGCACTTGTATCAATTGGAGTTTTTCCTTTTCCAATATCTTTCATGATTCGAAGAGTATCACGAACCGGAGGCATAAAAACTTCTGGGACATGAGGGCAGAAGAACTTCTTCTCAGTAAGTTTTTCAATGGCAAACATGATTAATGGAGCATAGGTCTTAAGAACTTGTGCATTGTCAGCTGCATACGCCAGGTTCCGAATGAAAAGATCTGGAATGTCAAAGTGAATGCCATTCGATATAGCATTGAGAGCATTTTCCACAATGCCTTGAATGTTTTCTGGCCTATTGGTCGAAGTGAGGGAATTGCACAGAAAGTAGAATAGCACCTTGTTCCCATACGACAAATTCTTGGGATTTGCTTCAGTGAAAGAATCACCAACAAGTTTGGGATTCATCAACATTTGCAATTCGGCCTCTGATACTTCCCACCAGTGGAGCCTATGTTCATGAGTTACATCAAACTCATACCGAGGGAGATTCAACAGGTCTAGAAACTGATCAGCAGAACACTTGATCTTCTCATCCTCAGTCGTCCATTCAAGAACCCATGTATTACTGACTGCAAGATCTCCTGAGATATAAAGTGTGGCATAGAACTTAAGTATGACTTCATGATTCCAGCCATGATTCAAATGGATAAAGCTCTTTAGGAAGACGTGCTCAATTTGCTCGATGGTGTGATGAAAACATGGTAAACTTTCGACCTTAGCAAAGTCCAAGATCTTATGCTTGAAGATGCGATTTTTGTAGAACAGGATTCGAGCATAATACATGGCTTGTTCTTTGGACCAGAACCTTGGCGACGGAGATGTCCTTTCTCCTTCATAAGGGCTGGTGCCAAAGAAGGCAAGCTTTGAGCGATGAAACGACTCATTGAATGTTGGACCATTTTGACCATTCTCCATAGGAAACAGTGGAAATGTTTCAAGTGGATTCCTTGGGAGTTCTTCTTCGGCGAGACGCTTGATCAGAAGTTCATCAGCCATTGCAGAATCTTCTTCGATAGGTTTAAGAGGAGCGTTGTGCTTCCTCGACACAGATGGCATTGAAGAACTTGAAGAACCAATAATTTTGCTCGATGGCACTCCTTCAGCGGCTTTCATTTCTTCAGACATTGGGACTTTTTCTTTCGCAGTCTCAGTGGAGTTGGGCACAGAAACAATGGATGCACTAACAGTCACATGAGCCAATGGCTCAGCAGATTTCTTTTCTTCCTCTTCCATGAGTGGAGCTGTGGTATGAGGAGCAAAGTCGACATCCATCGGCGAGGCAACAATCGAGGGTGTGACATAGGTTGTTTTCTCATGAGGAGTAGATTGCTCCCCCTCAATCTTGTCATCCTTCTTGCAAGAAGCAGAAGGGTCAACTTGCATCGGCACAGGTAAAGGATTTGTTTTTTCCACTTCAATCTCCTCGTCAGTGTGATCATCATTGTCCTGCTACTGAGGTGGAGCATTTTCTTCATTGGGGTTGCTGAGAAAATGTCAACCACATCATTTTGCTCATCTTGAGCTATTGGTACTGGGACAATTACCTCAGGGGCAACTTGCTGCTCTGGTACTTCTTCATGAGGTAGCGATCGTGGAATCTGCTGTAGAGGTGCACTTGAGCTCATGGGAGTAGCGTCAGAGGTCACAACCTATAAGCGGCGATCTTTCTTTTCCTTCGGCTTAGCTGCTCTAGCCAAAGCCTTCTGGTGTTTCTCTTCCTGAATTCTCCTTCAAGCAAGAAGATCAATTTCATCAGTCTTTCTGTCACACAGTTCGAAGATATTCACATGCATCCTGCCATGCCACTCAACTTTCTCATTTCTAATCACACTGAGGGCCTTGGTGATTCCAAGAATATCTTTGTTTAAACCTTTCCTTTTGTACTCAGTCTTGACCTCTTTCCTCATTATCTCCAGTGCTTGCTTGTCTTTTATAGCCTTGTTGAGCTTCCTTGAGATTTTCTTCACTTGGCAAAAATGCTTGGTCACCATTTCAGTCACATCTTCTGGCAGACCCAAGTTGCTCACATCATCTGTCTTTGCATCATATGATGCAATGTCAATGATGACAATCATCATTCTAAAATCATATTTTTGTTCCTCTATGGAAGCAGGAACATAGTGCTTGGCCTTCTTGGCAGAGGCATCTCCTTCGAGAGGCAGTTTTATCTTTGAGGCACTCTTCAGAGAAGTTGGTGGAGAAGTGCCAGAAGCTTTCTCAACTATTGGTGCCTTTCTTGGAGATCTCCTTGGAGTGAGTGGAACCTTCATTGTAGAAGGAGTTTGTGCTGGCTTGTCTTGAATGGTAGGCTGGTCATACATGGGAATTTCATCACCCATTTCTTCATCAGATGACTCAGATGCAGCCTTTCGGGTTCTCTTGGCTATAGTTTTCTTTCGGGGAGCTCGACGGGAAACTTGCGTCTTCGACTTGCTTCCATTAGAAGTAGAAGCTTGCTCTTTCTTCTTCTGAACATCTTCTTTGGTCAGCTTGACATTCTTGGCATCAACTTGATTTTTCTTTGCTTCTCTTGCTTCAAGTTTTGCTTTGGTTTTTGCCCTCTTGGCAACTTCCTGAGAGAAATCAGCGATGGTTTTGAGGGAGTCTGGGTGAGCATTTTCAGGAGGTGGTTGCCTGACTCTTTCATCATCTGGACCAATACATCCCTCAGCAATGCAATCGTTCCAGGGAGGGTTGAAGGCAAATAGGATATGAAATTTCTTGCGAATATTTTCATATCTGAACTATTTGCCGGCCCAGCGATGATGAATGTGTTCCAGCCTGTTGTTGCAGAGTTGATTCTTCACCAGGCGGAGTTCTATAATTGTCAGGGTCAGACATCTCAGTAGCTGTGTTCTTTTCTCTGCTACGACCACCTTCTTTGCATTACCATCGGAGAAGAGGGTGAGCGCATCTGCGACCGCATCATCATCAGACTGAGTGTTGGCAGATGGAATTTCCTCATTTATTTCCTCATATTCGTATTCTTGATTCTTCTTCGGCACCTTGGAAGATTTCGAAGATCTTCCTCCATCAGTCATCTGAAATCTTTCTGACTTGGAGGGATACTGAGGCAAATCACTGTCAGAAACTATGTGCTCCTTCGAACTGGAATCCGTGACACCTGTGAACCTAAATAGATGCGAGGAAAAAATAGACATGGTTACAAGTATGCCCAGAAGTATTTTCGACAGAAAAAAATTGCGAGAAAAGAAGGGAGACAGAGAGCAGTGAGTAAAGGTCTCATTAAAAGATATTTCTGTTCGTAGTAAATGCTGTCAGATTTCGGGTTTTGGCAAAACCCTTGAGGTTCGAACACTGGGGTGCGCATGAAGATCTCTCTCCCCCTAGCTCGCACGCTCGCTGCAATCTCAGAGCTCAGCACGTCGAACCCGAAGAACAAGGGACACAAGGGTTTATAATGGTTCGGGCCACCGATGTGGTGTAATACCCTACTCCAGTGTGGTGTGGTGGATTTCCTTGTAGGCTGAGGATGAACAAGTACAAGGGAAGAACAGCCTCCTGAGGAGAGGTGTTCTTGTGCTTGGTGAGCTAGTGTGGTGGATGGTGATCTGAATGATCCCTCCCCTGCTAAGGTGGTGGCTAGTCCTATTTATAGAGGCCCGGGTCCTCTCCCCAAATATTAGGCGGGAAGGGATCCCACAACGACCAATTTGAAGGGGGGCAGCTAGTACAAGCTATCCTGACAAGGTGTTCTTCGCCTGCCAAAGGCTCTGGTGGTGATGCCGTCGTGGGCTCCGTGATGACCTCCGTCCTGCCGTCCTACTGGTCTTGGTCTCGTTGCATCGATATGGAAACCTTTGCCTGATGCCTCGGGACTCCTCGCCTGCGCTTGCCCCTTTAGCACCAAAGAGGCAACGGGTACTCTACGCCCACTGGCGCCCGGCTGGCCTTGGTCGTCACGGCTCACGTCATCGGAACCTCACGAGGTGCCCCTCGCCTTGATCTCTCCGCTCCTTGTGAGCCAGCCTAGTGAGGCCGCCCCTTAGGAGGTCTTGTGTCGTTCGCCTCGCGAGGCTTGGCCCCTCGCGAGGGTCTTGAGTGTTTGCTGGTGAGGATGGGCCATACTAGGCCGCTGGTGGAGCCACTCCATGGGCCGCAGGCAGGCAAGTCTGGGGACCCCCGTTCCCAGAACGCCGACAGTAGCTCCCGGGCCCAAGGCACGCTCGGGCTTGGCTTCGAGGCGAAGCCAAGGGGCAAGTGTGGAGTGCCGCGGGCCCTAACCGCCTGCGGCCTTGATTGACGCGTGGCAACTGACGGGACGTGGGCGTCTCCGCTTCCCCACGCAGCCTTGGTAACTGCCCTCGATTTGACGAGACCCTGCTACATGCAGAAGAAACACCATCATTGCATGTGATCATGGGGGTCGCCGGTTGGCCTTCTCCTGCTATAAATGGGGAGGGGTGGAGCCCCCATCGCCCATCTCTTCTCATTCTGCTTGCTTCTTCTTCTTTGCTTCATCGTCTAGCCACGACTCCAATGGCGCCGATATGGAGGTCCTTGGCCGCGGAGAAAGGAAAAGCCCCCGCGACGAGCTGGGGCTTCTCCCGCCGAAAAAGAGGCTGTCCTGCTGCCACGACGTTGTCGTGAGGCCGGAGGTGACGAGGCCTTGGCACGAGCGACCTCCCCCCGGGTATCCGCTGCCTTTGTACGCCTAGGCAGAGGGCTCCGGAGAAGGAGGCAGCCATCAGCACCGACCGCGTCGCCGCCCTAGGAACCCACGCCGAGGGCTCCTCGCGCGAGCTGGTGTTGTGGGCGGAAATGCCTCGCGCTCCTGGATTTGCTTCCCGCAGTTCTTCTCTGCCGAGATGCCGCCGAGGGGTCCCCTCGAGCTGTGGCTGCAGCACGCTGAATGCGATGCCCCGGCGACGGGGGCGGAGGTTGAGGTCGTCTCCCCGGGCAAGATCTTCAGACCCGCGGATGCGGCGAGGTCGCCCAGGTTTGCAGTGCGGAGGGTGCCCTCGTCATCGACTTCGAATACGACGGCGCCTCCATGATGTTCTTCAAGATCTTCGACGGGGAAGGCCGCCGCCTGGAGTGCTGCCCTGGAGGGGGTCGCCGGGACGACACAGCGGCCGGAGCTGGGCCTGCCGCTGGCCTCACCATTGGTTCCTCCAGCAGCAGCGGTGGTGCTTGGGAGTCCAGCGGCTCTCCTGAGCTCTACGAGACTCCAGAGACGAGCGATGACAGCTACGTGCCCCCGAGCTCTCGCCGTGCCCGGAGCGCGACAGCAGCGTCCGCCCGCCGCCACCACTAATCTGGATGGGGTTGGCATCGCCCCCCCCCCCCCCGGTGGCCCACTGTTGATGATGGCATCGGCGGCGGCGACGCTCGTAGATAGGGCTCCTAGAAACCCTCTTCTTTTGTTCCCTGCGAGGAATCGAGACGAGCCCCATGGGGGCGTGTAAAATATATGTAATGCCTTTTGTTAATATAATCCATGTTATGAAGATTTACGAACGCATGTCCTGCTCCGGCTCGGTCTCCCCTTTCCGACCTCGCAGTAGCTTGGTGCTCTACGCCGACAGGTCCCGGTCCCCAGGCAGGCTGCGGCCATCGCTGGTATGCTAGGTCACGATGCCGTGGTCAAGGCCAGGAGGTGAGCGGCCCGAGGTCCAGTAAGAGCTCCTGAGGCGCGATGCTCAAGAGGTCCCCTTTAGCGCGCAAGCAGCTACTCAAAGGCAGGAAAGGGAGGCGCATCGCCGTAACAAGGCTGCGAAAGATGGGAATCCTATGCCGTAGCGCTTGGCCGACCCGAGTGCGAAACTTATCTTAGCAGTCCGGAGTCGATTCCTCGTGCAGCGCCAGACTCGTGCGTCGACGGCCATAGTACAGCCAGGTTAGGCCCGTGCGAGCCTCCCCCTCTTTCTCATGCTCCTCTGTGTGCTCTATGTCCTCGGTTCCCGGCCCTCGAGCGAGCTCAGCCGCCACTGGTATGCCAGGTCGTGATGCCATGGTCAAGGCCAGGGGGTGAGGGCTAGAGAGCCAGTAAGAGCTCCTGAGTCGCGATGCTCAGGAGCTCCCCCCCCTTTTAACGCACAAGCGAGTTGCATGGGGAAAGAGGGAGCTCGCGGTACCGCCTGCTGTCACCCTCGGGAGGTTCCTGTAGGTTAGTGCAAGGAAGGATACAAGTTGCAACCGCGCTTGCCGGTCTGCCACTGGTCGTTCCGCAAGAAGATGAAGGCACTGAGGGCCTGGCGAGGTGACGTGCGTGGGGCGTGCCGTGAGCCAGAGCTCGGCCGCTTAGATTTGTCAGCGTTGCAGGGACGGACCCGAGCACAAGCGCCGTGCCAGCACGAGTAGCCCCCGTTGCGGGATGAGCAAGGGACCGATCGGCGACGCGGGTGGCGACGGTGGGTGATAATCACGCAGGTGATAACCATAGATGACTCATGCAAGGAGACAAGCTAGCTGAGATAAATGCCAGAATGATACATGCCACCGGACGGACCCGAGCGGCCTGGGGATGATGTAGCCCGAGGGGCGCCCCCAACAGAGTAAGCTAAAGATGCAAAAGGATACATGCCGCAGGGACAGGCCCGTGCGACCTGGGAATCGTGCAGCTCGAGGGGCACTCCCAGCTGAATAAACTTGGAAAAATGTCACGTGGTTCCGTTGTCAAAGGAGTGTTGGGGTAGCTGAAGGCGCGCGATGGAGGAGTCGCTCCTCGTGAGCCACCAGGACCTGAGCCTCGGGGGGCTCTGGGGGCTCAGGTGGTTCCTTGAGGACCGTTGCCATCTCCACTAGGACTGCATGATGCCTGGCCTCCTGAGCTACCAGGATGCTCTGCAACTTGTGCTGGAAGGTGGCTGCCACGCTCGGCAGGCCGAATGGCATGCAGACATAGCTGTGAGGCGGGCCCTCGCACCGCCCAACGTGCGAAGGCCAAAAGCGCTCCGGAGTTGCGGCTCTGTTGAGCCCTGGGATGTCAATGCAGACGCGCAGCCCGCCGTCCTCGCCAGGATGGGGAGCTGCGCCGGATGGTGGGCGGCGGTCGCCGCCTATGGTCCTTGTCTCTTGAAGTTCCTGGGTTGCCTTGACGATGAACTCCTGAGCACCGGGCGCTCCTCGCCCAGTGCCCTCTTGAGGGAAACGTGCAGCAAAGCACGCCTCCACGTGGTGCCCGAGCGCCTTCCTCGTGACATTGGCCAGGTCAGAGGCCCTCCAGAAGAGAGCCCCCGAGCCCAGCCTGAGGAGGGCGCCGGGCGCGCCTTCATATGCGAGGGAGGGAGGCGCCCCGGTTGTGCGCGCAGATCCTGAAGTGGTGCCGCTGGAGGCACCACTTCCCTGTGGCGCCTGGTGGAGTAGGTGCTTCTTCTTCTTGGGGATGGCTTCAGGAGGGTACAGGGTGCCTCGGTCGTCAGGGTCGTCAATCGATGCGGCTTGGAAGGCGCGCTCAAGGGAGCACACCGCGTCTCTTTCTTCACACGGAACCGTGATGATGCCGCCACTCCCCGGCATCTTGAGGACGTTATAGCCGTGGTGGGCCACCGCCATGAATTTGGCCAATGCTGGATATCCGAGGATGGCGTTGTACGGCAGGCGGATGTGGGCGACGTTGAAGTCAATGAGCTCGGTGCGATAGTTGTCACGCTGGCCAAAGGTGACGGGAAGGCGGACCTACCCTATCGGGGTGGTGGAGTCGTCGGTCACTCCAGAGAAGGGCTTGGTAGGCTATAGCTGATCGTATGGCACTTGGAGGCTATCGAATGTCTCGACGGACAGGACATTGAGGCCCGCGCCGCCGTCGATGAGGGTCTTGGTCACTTGGACATTGCTGATGACGGGCGAGCAGAGCATTGGGAGGGCGCCAGCAGTGGCCGCGCACTTGAGCTGATCCGAGGAACTGAAGGTGATGGCGCACTTGGATCACCTGAGCGGGCACGTGGCCTCGAGCCTGGGAAGGGCTGCGTTCACCTCACGAGCAAACTGCTTGAAGATGCGCTGGGAGACTGGGGCCTGAGCGCCGCCCAGGATGCAAGCGATAGCGCGCGGCTCCTGGAAGCCCCCAGCCCCCTCGTCCTGATGGTGGTCATCGTTCCTCCTTGGCGGTGGCGGCAGCAGAGGGAGGCCAGCATTGCCGTGACGACGGTCCTCACGAGGCTGGTCCCTCCAGGCGCCCTTGCGAGACAGGTCCTGCCAACGGTCCTCGCGGGGCTGGTCGCGCCACTCCTGGCGGGGGCCGCGGTCGTCCCAGCATCCTCACTTCATCCTCCTCCTCGGCCGTAGCCCCGGTTGTTGCGCTCGAGCGTCGACCGAAGCGTCCATCCCGAATGGCCCTGAACTCTTGGCAGTCATTGGTGTTGTGGCTGTGTACGTTGTGGAAGGCGCAGAACAGACGGCTGCTCTTGGATGACTCGGGGTGGTCCCGACCGTGCTTCGTGTCTGGCTCCGCCGCGAGCACGGCCACCCCCTTGCGCTTCACGTCCTTGGCCTTGGCTTTCTTCGCTTCTGGGTCGGCAGCCGGGAGCTCAACGAGGGAGAGGCGCCCTTCCTCAGCTCTCGCGCACTTGGTCGCCATGTTGAACATCTCCAGAGCCGTGCATAGCTCCTCATGGATGGCGAGCTCCTCCTTCATCTTGACGTCGCGGACGCCATCGGAGAACGCTGAAATGATGGCCTCATCCGTCACCTTGGGGATCTTGAGGCGGACGCTGTTGAAGCGCTGGATGTACTTCTGCAGGGTCTCCCCTAGCTGCTGCTTGATGCAGCGTAGGTCGCCCGCGGCCGGCGGGCGGTCGCGAGTGCCCTAGAAGTTGGCGACGAAGCGGTCGCGCATCTCACCCCAGGAGAGATTGAACATGGGGTCGGGTTCAGGAGCCACGAGCGAGCACCATCTTTGAGAGCCATGGGAAACCAGTTCGCCATGACTTTCTCGTCGTTGTTGGCCGCTTCGATGCTCAGCTCGTAGAGCTGCAAGAACTCCGCAGGGTCGGGGGTGCCATCGTAGCGCGGAGGCAGGTCTAGCTTGAACTTGCCCAGCCAAACGAAGCTACGCAGCTCCGGGGTGAAGGCTCGGCAGCCCGCAGTAGCCACCAGGGCCCGCCGTGGAGGGGGAGCTTGGTCTTGGTGCCCGCGTACTGCTGATGCAGGTGGCACGCGGTCTTGACGTGGTGGCGACGGGAGCGCGAGAGCATCTTCTCTGGGTCTGGGAATCTCCTGGCAGCTTCTTTCCTCGTGCGCGGGCGCCCGGCACGGCGGGTCACGCCGGGGGGCCGCGCGTCGTGGCGCCAAGGCGCCGTCTTGGTGCGGAGGTGGCGGAGGCGCTCCGTGGGCCACATCGCCCGCAGCTGGCGGGGGGTGAGGCAGCGAGAGGGACGGTGCGGGAGAGCCCCTAGCGGTGCTCACAAGTTCGGCGATGCGGTCCAACCAGTCCTCGTAGAGGTCGTCGACCGGGCGGTAGCGCAGGAGCTCGCGTGCCATGAGCAGTGTGGCCTGCGCGTCCGTGGGCACGCGGCGAGCGTGAGACGATGAGCCGGCCGGGGTCAGCGACGGAGTGGCGGTGCGGCCGTCCCGCCGCATAGAGGGGTGCAGTGAGGATGCTTGCTGCTCGTTCCCCGCCGGGTCGGTGGCGCGTTGGCGGCGAGCGACGGAGAACAACGGGGAGGCCCGCCGACAGGGGCCGTCTGAGGGACGCGAGTAGCAAGGGCGGCCCGACGCTCGGCGTGCGTCTGCCATGGACGCGGCGGGGCGGTGGAGCGTGGATCGACGGAAGGAAAGCTTCGGCGCACCCCTACCTGGCGCGCCAAATGTCAGATTTCGGGTTCCGGCAAAACCCTTGAGGTTTGAACACTGGGCTGCGCACGAAGGTCTCTCTCCCCCTAGCTCGCACGCTCGCCGCAATCTCAGAGCTCAGCACGTCAAACCCGAAGAACAAGGACACAAGGGTTTATACTGGTTCGGGCCACTGATGTGGTGTAATACCCTACTCTAGTGTGGTGCGGTGGATTGCCTTGTAGGTTGAGAATGAACAAGTACAAGGGAAGAACAGCGTCCTAAGGAGAGGTGTTCTTGTGCTTGGTGAGCTAGTGTGGTGGATGGTGATCTGAATGACCCCTCCCCTGCTAAGGTGGTAACTAGTCCTATTTATAGAGGCCCGGTGAGGGAGTCCTGGACTAAGGGGTCCACGGGCGTCCGACCTGTTAGCCATGGGCCGGACTGACGGGCTATGAAGATACGAAGACCGAAGACTACACCCGTGTCCGGATAGGACTCTCCTTGGCATGGAAGGAAAGCTTGGCGACCGAATATGTAGATTCCTTTCCTTTGTAACCGACCTTGTGTAACCCTAGATCCTCCCGGTATCTATATAAACCGGAGGACATAGTCCGAAGAGGATATACTCATTACCATAGTCACACGAGCTAGACCTCTAGGGTTTAGCCATTACGATCTCGTGGTAGATCAACTCTTGTAACACTCATATTCATCAAGATCAATCAAGCAAGAAGTAGGGTATTACCTCCATAGAGAGCGCATGAACCTGGGTAAACATCGTGTCCCCCGTCTCCTGTTACCATCGAGCTTAGATGCACAGTTCGGGACCCCCTACTCGAGATCCGCCGGTTTTGACACCGACATTGGTGCTTTCATTGAGAGTTCCACTGTGCCATCCCCAAAAGGTTTGATGGCCCCTTCAATCGTCGACAATGACGCTGTCCAAGGAGAAACCTTCCTCCCCGGACAGATCTTCGTGTTCGGCGGCTTCGCGCTGCGGGCCAACTCGTTTGACCACCTGGAGCAGATCGATAGCTACGCCCCTGGCCATCAGGTCAGATTTGGGAGCTTGAATTACGTTGCGGACATCCGTGGAGATTTGATCTTCGCCGGATTCGAGACCGCGGCGACCGCTCCTGGTCACCTTGACAAACATGACCTAAATCTGTCGTCAGACCGCACCCTGGAGATAGCTCATGTAACCACTCTGGCCTTAGATCCAGAGCACACTGCGGCATCCGAGGATTGGAGGCTCAACCCCACCACGGAGGCCACAGATTCCCCGGTGTTGGAGCCGCACATGGACTTAACCTCACACAATACTCATGTCACCGGAACTCCGAACTCTTCTCCGGGTATAAGTTCCGAACCATGTGAGTCCGCGGATACCGAACTTGATCGCTTATCGATCTTCGAGTTCAGCGCCGCAGACATCTTCCAGCACTCGCCCTTGGGCGATGTGCTGAACACATTAAAGAACTTGTCCTCGTCGGGGGGCTCACAGCCGAACTATGTACGGTTCGAACTAGAGGCTGATGATGGGGAATTTTGCTTCCCACCCGCCACCCACTTCATAGCCACTGACGAGGACTTAACCAACATGCTTGACTACGGCTCCGAAGACATCGTCGGTACGAACGATGAGGCCGACAAGGAGCAAGGCCAAAACCCGCCATTCACTGGACGACGGATGGCCACTCCTTCCTACGACGTATACATGGTGGACACGCCTGAAAAAACTAACGATGATGACAAAGAGGATCCAGTTGAGGATAAACCTCCTGAGAGATAGCCCAAGCGCCAGCTTCCTCGACGCCGCTCTAAGTCACGTCGTTCCAAAGACTGCAATACGGGCACTGGAAAAAATAATACTCCGGACGATGCCGAAAACAATGAAGACCCCGTCAAGGTAACCTCCGAACAGGAGGAACGGGAAAATGGGCAAGTTAGCCTTGATGAACAGGCCATACACGGAGACTCGGAGGACAGTAATTATCTTCCACTCTCCGAGGAAGAGGAGAGCCTCAGCAATGAGGATTTCATCGTGCCTGAGGAACCTCTCGAGCAGGAACGCTTCAAACGCCGGCTAATAGCCACTGCAAGAAGCCTGAAAAAGAAGCAGCTGCAGCTTCAAGCGGACCAAGATCTGCTCAATGATAGATGGACCGAAGTCCTGGCCACCGAAGAATATGGCCTTAGTGGCCCAGCCAAAAGCTACCCGAAGCGTAGATTGCTACCTCAGTTTGATGACGAGGCGCTGGAGCCCGTACCATCATCGCACAATGCGGCAGGCCGACCACAACTTGGTCCGGATAAAGCGGCAACTCAAGCTTAACACCAGTCCGTCCCACCTCGCCGTAAAGGCAAGAATAAAACAGCTCGGGGTTGTACATACGACCTTCGACAGGACTGGGATAGTAGAGCAGGACATGCAAGATCGATCTACGGATCGCGAGGACATGCCTCGACACGCGACGACGGCTACCTATTCGGACGTGACAAACCCAGCCACGCCCGGGCCGAAAACCACAAATGGACTCCATCGGAGGTACGTCACAGTGTGAACCAACATAGAGGCGCCACACACCCTCTTTGCTTCACAGACGAAGTAATGGAGCATGAATTCCCAGACGGGTTCAAACCCATGAATATTGAATCATACGACGGAACAACGAATCGCACGGTATGGATCGAGGACTTCCTCCTCCATATCCACATGGCCCGCAGAGATGACCTTCATGCCATCAAATACCTACCACTAAAACTCAAAGGACCAGCTCGGTACTGGTTAAACAGTCTGCCGGAAAATTCTATTGGCAGCTAGGAAGATTTGGAAGACGCCTTTCGCAACAACTTCCAAGGAACATATGTCCGGCCACCGGATGCCGATGACTTAAGTCACATTGTCCAGCAGCCCGGAGAGTCAGCCTGGAAGCTCTGTACTTAGTTAAAAAGAACCAAATCGTCAACTGTCCAGACGCGGAAGCCCTTGCGGCCTTCAAACACAGCGTCTGGGATGAATGGCTTGCATGCCACCTCGGTAAAGAAGGACCTAAATCCATGACAGCCCTTACCGCTCTAATGACCTGCTTTTGCGCGGGAGAGGATAGCTGGCTCGCTCGTAGAAGCAACAACGCCAGCGACTCGGGCACTTCCAAAATCCGAGACGACAACGGCAAGCCACGACGAAGCAAACACAACAGTCGCAATGATAATGAAAGATCACGCGACACAGCGGTCAACGCCGGATTCAGGAATCCCAAACCCAGTCAACGGAAAAAGCCATGTAAGGCGAACCGAGACGGACCATCCAACCTAGACAGGATATTGGACCGACCCTGCCAGATTCACGGCCACCAGGCTAATCATACCAACAGAAGTTGTTGGGTCTTCAAGCAGGCCGGCAAGCTCAACGCCGAACACAAGGGGAGGAGGCCGCCAGGCGACACAGACGACGGAGAGGTTCGCCAACCAAATACCGGGGGTCAGAAACAATTTCCCTCCGAGGATCGACCAATCCCGGAGCGGAAATAGCGGTTCGGCTTCCGCTGCCCATCTCATATACCCGCAAAATTTGTACCGCGCATACATCACTACGCACTTAAGATACCATGGGCATTGGCGGAAGCACAATACGGACAAGCCTGCAAGCATTCCCGTAACATTCTGTATCTACTTTCCTTTTCTTTCTTCATTATCTCTTAAAAACAGGTGATGCAAAGGACAAACATCTAAACTGACTCTATCGGAGTTCGGATCCGTACACTCGCCTAAGGGGCTACTTCCGTCAAGGATTCCCCTCGCCGAGGACAGGCGGCGCAGACGTGCGACAGGAGGTCCAAAATAACTTTTTGTAGATCGCACTCTTTATTTCGAGCCTGTAATATGCCTTTTTCCTCTGCCTTCGACCCCGGCCATGTCAAATAGCCGGGGTTGTGGTCTTTTATATATAAAGTAATCATTGGCATATCGCTCAGATCCCAGTAAACATTATCCGAATTAATCATTCGTGTCTTTTCGCAAATGAATATGGCTCCTATGGTTGTTTCATAGATATACCTCGGCATAACCTGCCAGGGGTTCGATATGGGAACAAATGAGTTGCCAACAAAGTCCGAACAGCTTTACAGCGTACTTCGGCGTCGCAAGTTTGGCCTTATATGCATCAGGTCCGAATCATGTCTTGGGTCAATGGTTGGGTTGCCCGGCTCCTGTGCTTGCTACCTTACGTTCCGCTCTATCGGCTAGGGTAGTAAAGGGAGAACTACTGCGATTGTGCTTCCGGTTCATCTGGTCAAGCACCTCAGTAGAGAAAGCCGAAAACCGGCTGTCATGATGTTGTGAGAGCTGGTCAACCACTCGATGACTTATCGGAATCTGTCGTGATTCCCTACGTATCACACGAAGGACCTTTTTTCTTCAGGTCATATATGTAACGCACCATATTGGAATAAGTCGTATACATACCAGGGGCTATATCGTAGTCCCCCCTATAAAGCTCCTATGGCTAAGTGAAAGTGTTAACGCCCTATAGTCTGATTCCTTGGTTCGCCGCATTTTCACCTCCTTCATGGACCAAGACGTTGGGTCAAGAGTGATCAAATGCTTTTCCGAACACCCCCGTACTTCCTACGAGGGGGCTGAAGCCGACGACTGGAAAACTTTCAGATTATATTAAAACGGCCGCATAGGAGGAGCACAAGATTTCGAGCAAAACATAAAAATAGATTAACTATAAAATTGTCTTTTACAATTCCCATACACCTCACTAGAATATTATGTCTTTCGAGCATTGACCCTCTATTAAGCGGGCGGCCTCTAAGACGTCTTCAAAATAATGCTCCGGTGCGTAACGGTCCTTGCCCTTGGGTGGACTCTTCGCCGCAACATCGATGGCCTTCATCTTCCCCCAGAATGTCTTGACTCGGGCAAAGGCCATCCGTGCGCCCTCAATGCACACTGACCGCTTCACAGCGTCGATACGTGGCACCGCATCAACAAGCCGCTGCACCAAGCCGGAGTAGCTATTCGGAACAGGCTCAGTTGGCCACAACCAGATTATGACGTTCTTCATGGCAGCGCCGGATATCCTATGAAGCTCAGCCCATTGGGACATCTGTTCATTCAGCAACAGAGGGTGCTTTGACGCGCCAAATTGTGACCAGAAAAGCTTCTCCGTTGCATACCCCTCTCGCGCTTGGTAAAACTGTGCCGCATCGGAAGAACTCTTCCGCAAGTCTAAAAACTCGTCCGGAGAACTCCACACTTGGTTAAGCTGAGCATAGTTCGGATCGCCGAACTTAGTCTGTAGCAAAAAGGGCTTACCAGCCGCAATCTCCCCAGCTTGCCGGATCTCCTCACGGGCTGCTCTGGATTCAGACTGCGCTTCTCTCGCCTCTCGTAAGGCCTTGTCAAGTTCAGCCGTTTTGGCTTCATTCTCCTTCTCAAGAAGTTCACAGCGGCTAGCAGCATTTTTTAATTCAAGCGCCATCGTGGATATCTTCTCCTCGTCTTGGCGCCGAGCAGCTTGTTCGGCTTTTAACTCAGCCGATGCCTTTTTGGCCGTCGCATTACTAAACCGGGCCTGCTCCTTGGCCCGGGCCTGCTCCGCCCGAAGAATTTCAACGGCGGCGGCACCATCTGCAGCCATGCATATTCCAGTATATAACCTTCAGCGTCATGCTTATATCACAAAAATGTATGTGAAGGGACTGCCCCGAATACATACCTTGCGACTCGTCAAGACGCATATTGATTAACGCAATGTCATCCCCTGCCACATCAAGCTTCCGCTGTAGCTCGGCAATATCCGTAGTCTGGGAAGTAGCCAGGGGGAAGCAGCCTGTGTTCCAGTTAACCAGATTAGTCCTTGAGTATTTCTCCTTGATCCTCCGTTCGCCTTCCATGGAGTCTCAGGGGCTACTACCTATACACAGGTGCATCTTTGCAAATAAAATATAGTTGAAAACATTACATTACAAACCTCGAAGCCTCTTAGCAGGCTCATGAAGGCTTCATTCAATCTGCTCTTCGCGGACAGAATCTTCTCAACCACCGTACCCATCAAGGTACGCTGTTCCCCCGAGACAGATGCTTTTCGCAGCATATCCCTCAAGATATCCGGCGCCACCGGGTCTCCGAAAGCCGCCGTAGGAGCACGACCATCCTTTGAAGGAACTCGTTCACCCGTCTCCAGAATCATCGTTGGCTGAAAACCGGACAGTCTGGGGCCTTCATTATCGGCCCCCGAATCCCGAACGATTGGAGGTCCACCTTCGGGTACTGCCTCCTTCATCCCCTGCACAGCTTGTTGATCAAGAAAAACCCTCCGAGATGACACTTCGGAGTCGTCCGCCTTATTGGGCGAGGAGGTCGGGGGAGGCGTCTCGCTTTCCATCATCTCTGGGGGGAGATCTCCCGAAGAAGAGGATTGTCCAGAAAAACTCTGTGTCGAACTATAAAAATACACAGGCACGTTACGTATCTATTCGGTAACAGGAAAGAAGCGGGATGCTATCAAAGCATCCCGGATTCACTTACGGTTTGGTTGAGGGCTTGTCCTCATGACGGAGTTGTTCAACGGCGTCGCCTTCCAATCCCGAGCCGCTCAACGGTGGCATCTTGCCCCTCTTAGGAGACCGCCCCTCCCAACCTTTGGAGGCGGCCCTTTTCTTCCTGAATGGAGAAGGGATACTGGCTTCTCTTTCGCCTTCATCTTCGGGCGAGGAAATGTCGATTTCTCCGGACTCAGTATCTAATTTACCTCCGGAATGAAGGTCACCCCAGGTCTTCTCACTCTCCACCTTGCCCTCCCCTGCCGACGCCTGGTACGGTGCCGGTGCCAGCATCCTTGTTAAGACGGGGTCCGCTGAGTCTTCGGGAAGAGGGGAGGACACCTAATCCGTTCCGCTTTCTTTATCCAGCCCTGGAAAAAGATGGTCTGCTCAGTGTCTTACCACATGATATCTGATTATGAGTTGTTCGGCTGACGAGTACTTACCAGGATGTCCGGATGGTTACAGTCTAGGCCGGTATCTTCGGTGGTGTCCGGCCATTGTTTTCGTCTCCTGAAGAATAATTTCCACATTCCTTCGTGCGTAGTGCCGAAGAAGTGTTGAAGAGTCTGTGGCCCTTCTGGGTTAAACTCCCATAGGAGGAGAGGCCGTCGCTGGCACGGCAGGGTCCGGCGGACCTGCATTACCTGAATAACGTTGACAATATCGATATCCTTCTCAATGAGGCTTCAGATGTGACTTTCCAGAGTCCGCACCTCGTCAACTGATCCCCAGTCCAACCCCTTATTAATCCACGATGCAAGCTGAATTGGGGGGCTGGATCGAAACGCAGTCGCAGCTGCCCACTTGGAACCATGGGGCTCGGTGATATAGAACCACTCCTGCTGCCATAAGTCGGAAGATTCTTTGAAAGATCCTTTTAGCCAAATAGCGTTGGTAAGCTTGCTCACTGAGGCGCCACCGCACTCCGCCTGCTCCCCCTCTATTATTTGCGGTTTCACATTGAAGGTCTTGAGGCACAAGCCGAAGTGTGGAGGAGTTCGGAGGAAGGCTTCCCACGTGACGATAAATGCCGAGATGAGAAGGACAGAGTTCGGGGCGAGATCGTGAAAATCTAATCCGTAATAGAACATGAGCCCCCGGACGAAGGGATTGAGGGCGAACCCTAATCCTTGGAGGAAGTGAGAAATGAACACAACCCTCTCGCCGGATCTGGGGGTAGGGATAACCTGCCCCTCCGCGGGAAGCCGATGGAGGATTTCTGCGGTCAGGTATCTTGCCACCCGAAGCTTTGCGATATCCTCCTCTGTGACAGAAGAAGCCACCCACCGGCCTTGACGGCTGGATCCGGACATGACTGAGGCTTACGGATGGTGAAACCTGGGTGTTGGAACTCGAGGTAGTAAGAGTCGAGGAAGAAGCAAGCGTGGAGAGGAAAGGCGGGTCTATGCCCCTTTATAAAGGCCGAGAATACCGAACGCCTCCTCCCGGGCCTTAAAATTTGCCTATTCCCAAGGAGTTGTACCCTAAGGACGGTTGGGTTACCCACGTCTGTGTCGATAAAAGAATCCCTTAATAAGGGACACGATCTCTGCTTGTATAAGACGTGTCAAAGACAACCGCATTTCGGAACATGGGGCCGCAGACGAAACAACGGTTCGAAATAATGACCGGACTGACACGATGTCATGTTGTAAAAAGTTGCCAGAGGATTGGGCTTATAAATTATCATGCTCTCTATGGAAGTGTATGCTGCTCGTGCTGCCGAGCCGAACTTGATCGTTCGAAGACCATTGTGAAGTATCCGAAAATAAGGGAACCCGCCTTGCAATGCCGAAGACAAATCTATGCGCCGGACTCCTCGCCATTGAAGCCAGGTTCAGGGGTTACTGAGGGAGTCCTGGAGTAAGGGGTCCACGGGCGTCCGGCCTGTTAGCCATGGGCCGGACTGATGGGCTGTGAAGATACGAAGACCGAAGACTACACCCGTGTCCGGATAGGACTCTCCTTGGCGTGGAAGGCAAGCTTGGCGACCGAATATGTAGATTCCTTTCCTTTGTAACCGACCTTGTGTAACCCTAGATCCTCCCGGTGTCTATATAAACCGGACGACTTAGTCCCGAGAGGATATACTCATTACCATAGTCATACGAGCTAGACCTCTAGGGTTTAGCCATTACGATCTCGTGGTAGATCAACTCTTGTAGCACTCATATTCATCAAGATCAATCAAGCAGGAAGTAGGGTATTACCTCCATAGAGAGGGCCCGAACCTGGGTAAACATCGTGTCCCCCATCTCCTGTTACCATCGACCCTAGACGCACAGCTCAGGACCCCCTACCCGAGATCCACCGGTTTTGACACCGACACCCGGGTCCTCTCCCCAAATATTAGGCGAGAAGGGATCCCACAACGGCCAATTTGAAGGGGGACAGCTAGTACAAGCTATCCTGACAAAAGGTGGTCTTCGCCTGCCAAAGGCTCTGGTGGTGACGCCATCGTGGGTTCTGCGATGACCTCCATCGTACTGGTCTTGGTCTCGTTGCACCGATATGGAAACCTTTGCCTGATGCCTCGGGACTCCTCGCCAGCGCTTGCCCCTTTAGCACCAAAGAGGCAACGAGTCCTCTGCGCCCGCTGGTGCCCGCCTGGCCTTGGTCATCATGGCTCACGTCATGGGAACCTCACGAGGTGCCCCTCGCCTTGATCTCTCCGCTCCTCGTGAGCCAGCCTAGTGAGGCCGCCCTTGAGGTCTTGTGTCGTCTGCCTCGCGAGGCTTGGCCCCTCGCGAGGGTCTTGAGTGTCTGCTGGTGAAGATGGGCCGTACCAGGCCGCTGGTGGAGCCATGCCGTGGGCTGCAGGCAGGCAAGTCTGGGGACCCCCGCTCCCAGAACGCCGACAAATGCCAGGAAGCATATAGGCGGAAACAGATCTATCTAATCTTTCATGAACTGCCCCGGAACCCAAGATTGAGATATTGTAGGAGGAAAAACTACAAACTGTACATGGTTAATCCTAGGGATACCTAAAGATCTATGCCGCAACTAAAATGACAATAAAATGCACCAGTAAGAACTACTCTTATGAACGGAGGGCAAGAAAGAAGCAATTATAGATTCAAGAGCCCTAACTTGTCCACACGAATCAACGATGGCAGTGCAGGAGGGAAGATTACCGCACCGGCGTGATCAACAGCGACGATGTTCCACCGGAGTTCACGACAGAGCTCCTCACCGGAGTTGCTTCGAGCACGGGCTCGGATGGAAGTGGAGCAAGGGTTTGAGGGGAAAACAGGGGTGCACCAAGGAGGGAGAAGAAAGGTGGGGGTATTTATAGCCTGAGTGCTAGCCCACCACTCCGAGATCCATGACCCAGAGATGCGGGACGTTCCACATTCGACGGACACGATCGACAGAAATAAGATCGTGGGCACATGGAGACGGTTACCTCCGCAATTATCGGGACGTGGAGCGATCCACCGAAAAGTTTGAACACGACATAAGACAAAATTAGATAAAGTTCGAAGATCATTTCTTTCGCAACTAAGGATGTTGGGGAGAGATTTTTCATCAGATCAACATTGCATACTTGTTACAGACAACATAGATTGGAAGAGAGCATAAGAGAGGAAAAATAGGGTCCGAAACAAGACACTCAGTCAAACAACAGAGAACACATGAATCAATAACTATGAGTGAGTTGTTGATCGGATGGAACACAAAGCACAACGAATAAGAAACGCGGAAAGATGAAAAAAAACGAGAAAGCATAAAGCACCACCAATTAGCTTCTCAGGGCAAAGGGGACAACCTGGCGCCCTTGAGAAGATTCCTGCAGAAAGGGTTAGTTTGCTTTCACCACCCACACTTGCGTGGGATGCAGGGACCATGTCTGGGTCTTTTGTGCAGAGTTTGTTCTCCTTCGATGTCCTCCAAAGTTTATCTGTTCACCGTGAGAGTAATCATAAGAGTAAGCATTGAAGTTGTTTCCTGAAACATGGTTATAATTGTTCAAAGAAATACGCATGTATTCCTTTTGTCAAGGGTTAATCATGTCCCCATTTGAATGAATAACTTCATTATATTTCAAATGCTTATCCTACATGGTTAGAGAACATACCACAAATAAAACTTCTCTGGAAGATTTCTTCACCCAAATTTGCTTCTTTGGTGTCCTGCAGTTAGTCCCAATATACCAAGCAAAAACCTTGCCATTATGTTGTTTAAACGGTTTGTAGTTGGAGTCGTCTGACTCATTAGGAACAACAATGATGGGACAGTCATACCCAGAGAGACGTGCTGGTTCGAGGGTTTTGTTTGAGGCACGAACCCAGCTAGTCTGAGGATATTGCTCGGGGGTCCAGTAAGTTCCATCGATGTTGAGCTTTCTTTCAAAACCTACACCTTCCTTTCTGGGATTTTTGTGTAGTATCGACTTCTTGAGAACGTCACACGGGGTTTGATTCCCATTGAGGCTTTTCATTATTCCCGTCTCAAGAAGAGTCCTAAGCCTGAAATTTCATCAGAGACAGCAACAATTTCCTCGGAAGAGGCATTAGTGATCCATTCGTACTAGCAGCATTATTCATGATGATAGCACAGGAAGTTTCAGCGGTGGAGTCAGCATTGCCGCGTGATACGTCTCCAACATATCTATAATTTTTTATTGTTCCATGCTGTTATATTATCATTCTTGGATGTTTCACGATCATTTTATATCATTTTTTGGGACTAACCTATTGACATAATGCCAAGTGTTGTTTTCTACTTGTTTTTTTACATCGCAGGAAAACAATACCAAACGGAGTCCAAATGCAGCGAAACTTTTTGTGGATTTTTTGGACCAAAAGACACCTGATGGGCCGGAGAAGCACCTGGGGGGTGCCCCGAGGGGGGCACAACCCACCAGGGCGCGCCTGGGGCCTCAGGCGTGCCCAGGTAGGTTGTGCCCACCTTGGTGGCCTCCCGCACCGCCTCTTTACTCTATAAATACCCCAATATTCCAGAAACCCTAGGGGAGTCCGCGAAAATCAATTCCATCTGCCGCAAGTTCCAGAACCACCAGATCCAATCTAGACACCGTCACGGAGGGGTTCATCATCCTCATTGGTGCCTCTCCGATGATGCGTGAGTAGTTCATTGTAGACCTACGGGTCCGTAGTTAGTAGCTAGATGGCTTCCTCTCTCTCTTTCGATTCTCAATACAATGGTCTCTTGGAGATCTATTTGATGTAACTCTTTTTTGCGGTGTGTTTGTTGGGATCCGATGAACTTTGAGTTTATGATCGGATCTATGTTTTTATCCATGAAAGTTATTTGAGTTCTTTGATCTCTTTTATGCATGATTACTTATAGCCTCGTATTTCTTCTTCGAATCTTTGGTTTAGTTAGGCCAACTAGATCAATTTTTCTTGCCATGGGAAGAGGTGCTTTGTGATGGGTTCGATCTTACGGTGCTTGATCCTAGTGACAGATGGGGAAATGACATGTATGTATCATTGCCATTAAGGATAACAAGATGGGGTCTATTTCTACATAAATAGATCTTGTCTACATCATGTCATCGTTCTTATTGCATTACTCCGTTTCTCCATGAACATAATACACTAGATGCATGCTGGATAGCGGTCGATGTGTGGAGTAATAGTAGTAGATACAGGCAGGAGTCGGTCAACTAATCTTGGACGTGATGCCTATATAATGATCATTGCCTAGATATCGTCATGAGTATTTGAAGTTCTATCAATTGCCCAACAGTAATTTGTTTACCCACCGTTGCTGTATTTCTCAAGAGAAGCCACTAGTGAAATCTACGGCTCACGGGTCTCTTCTTTATTATATTTGCCTTCGCGATCTATTTTTATTTGCTTTTATTTTCAGATCTATTAATCCAAAATTACAAAAATACCTTGCTGCAATTTATTGTTATTTATTTTTATCTCGCGTTCCCGCGAGATCTATTTATCCAATCTACTACAATTTTACCTATCATTTTACCCGTGAGGGATTGAAAACCCCTCTCTTACGTCGGGCTGCAAGTATTTGTTCTTTGTGTGCAGGAGCTGTTTTACGTGGTATTGCATGGTTCTCCTACTGGTTCGATAACATTGGTCTCATCACTCAGGGAAATACCTACCGTAGATGTGCTGCATCATCCCTTCCTCTTTGGGGAAATGCCGACATAGTTCAAGCCACATCAAAAGGAATTTATGGCGCCATTGCCAGGGAGACATCATCAACATCTACCAGGTTCCTAATCACAAATCTCATCTCCTTGCAATTTACATTATTTGCCATATGCCTCTTGTTTTCCTCTCCCCCACTTCACCAAAAAATTGTCGTTTTATTCGCCCTCTTTTTCGTTCGCCATTTTCTCATCAGATCTGTTTTTGTGTGCAATCTTGTTGACCACTTTTTGTCGTTATGGATAGTTCTTCCTCTATTGCGTGCACTCCCGAGAACGAGGTTATTAATTTTAAACAAAGGGGGGAGAATTTAAAAGATGCTTGGTATAGGATTTGCAATGCTCATAATAGATCTATCCATAAGCAATCTACCGTTGTTCTTCTTCACTGTTATTATGTGGGCATCACCACTTGGTATAGATTCGTCCTTGATACGATTACCAGTGGAAATTTCTTGATGTGTCCCTCTCTTGATGCTTTTAATGCTATGGGAAATTTAGTGGGTTCACCACCTTTTGTGATTAATGAAACAACTTTGACTCTCGAGCATGTTATGGAAAGACTAGATGCTATTGAAAAGAAAATTCTTACCGAAGAACATTTTGAAAACTTGGATAAAAAGCTACATAATTTTGCCACTAAGTTTGGGTGAAAGGCGGGGGAAGTTTTTAAGTTGTTAAAAGAAAAGGGGGCCGTAGTTCATGGAAGAGTTGAAGAAAGCCTGTCTCGGATTGATAAACTGGAAGAAATCTTTAGTAATCTAAGCACGGCCTTTGCTTCCGTTAAAACTATTGAAAAAACTCCCGTAAAAGTTGGCAAGATTACTCAAGTTACTAAGAACAAGGGTGCAACTTCTAGTAATAATAAAGGAGATCTTAAAATGATTAGTGTTCACCCCAATTTTATCGAAATGATAAGTGACCCTACCGGCAAGAACGAATTTCTCAAACTCGTTCCTAGAAGTATTGTTGTTCAAAATTTATATGCCAAATCCTTGAAGAGTACCAAGTGTTTGATTGAAGAGTTGGAGGCTAAATATGACAATACTTAGATTGTTCGCATTATGCCTAGCTAGGGGCGTAAAACGATAGCGCTTGTTGGGAGGCAACCCAACTTGTATCTTTTTGCTTTTTTGCTTTTCTTGTTGTTTTCAATAAAATACCCAATTATGCCTCTGATTAGATGTGTTTTGTGGTTTAAATTAGTGTTTGTGCCAAGCAAAACCGTTGGGATGATTTGGGTGATAGTTGATTTGATCTTGTTGAAAAATAGAAACTTTTGCGCTCAGAAAAATAATTTTCATAAATCACAGAAATGTGCTTTTGCTCTGAATTTTTTACACAAGATTAATATACAAATTTCTCACGTTGTCCTAAGTTTTCAGAAATTTTGGAGTTACAGAAGTATTCGAAGTTTTCAGATTGCTACAGACTGTTCGGTTTTTGACAGATTCTGTTTTCTTTGCGTTGTGTGCTTGTTTTGATGATTCTATGGTTTCCTTTGAAGAGTTTTTGCCATAGAAAAGTTGGAATACAGTAGATATAATGCAAAAATAAAATATGAATGGGTTTGCAACAGTACTTATAGTAGTGATGTGCTTTCTTATACTAACGGATCTCACGAAGGTTTTGTTGAGCTTTGTGTGATTGAAGTTTTCAAGTTTTGGGTGAGATCGCGATGGATGAAGGAATAAGGATTAGCAAAAGTCTAAGCTTGGGGATGCCCGAGGCACCCCAAGAAAATATTCAAGAAGTATCAAGCAACTAAGCTTGGGGATGCCCCCGAGTGGCATCCCCTCTTTCTTCTAACAACCATCGGTATTTTACTTGGAGCTATATTTTTATTCATCACATATCATGAGTTTTGCTTGGAGCGTCTTGTATGATATGAGTCTTTGTTTGTTTTGCTTTTTATTTTTAGTCTTGAATCCTTGCTGGACACACCTATTTGAGAGAGCCAAAATTATGCCATGACTTGTTAGAATTGATCTCTATGCTTCACTTAAATCTTTATAGCTATGGAATTGCTCTAGTGCTTCACTTATATCTTTTTGAGGACGGTGTGCTTTAGTATTTTTGAAGAAATGCTCTCATGCTTCACTTAGATTTCTTTGAGAGTTCGCAAAAAATTTAAGAAATTCTCTCTGCTTCACTTAGATTATTTTGAGAGAAAAAATTATGATGCTCATGTTCTTCACTTATATTTGTTTGAGCTTATCAAAAGCAACATATGAAATTAGTCCCAGAGTGATAGATATCTGAGGAGGATATAATAAAAACTTTCATGAAGATCATTGGACAAAATAAACTTGATTCTTTGTAATAGGTTTGAGATATGATGATAGTGATATGTGAGTCATGTTGATGAATAATTATCCTTTAGTAAGAATATTGGTGTTAAGGTTGGTGATTCCCTATGCAAGCACGAAAGTCAATAGTTATGAAATGAAATTACATCCTACTTGTGGTGCATTATTCGGTGTTAGTTATTCTTAATGCTCGCTTATGAGATTTTTCTTTTCTTGGTTGGATGCTTATCAATCTTTTGCTAGCCTTCATTTGCACTAAGTATGATCACTACTTGTGCATCCAAAATTCTTTAAACAAGTTTTTGCCACATGAGTCCACTATACCTACCTATATGTGGTATTATTTTGCCATTCTAAGAAAATTTGTATGTGCCATCTCTAATTTTCAAAATAAATTTCCCTTTTGTGTGCTCGTACCGCTCATGAAGCGGTAGGGGGTGGCTGATATATTCCCATGCTAGATATGTTATTCTCAAGATGAGTGTTTATTCAATTGTCATTGCAT
The DNA here is from genome assembly GCF_018294505.1 of Triticum aestivum. Lineage (NCBI taxonomy): Eukaryota > Viridiplantae > Streptophyta > Magnoliopsida > Poales > Poaceae > Triticum > Triticum aestivum. Next base: position 261,002,771 of record NC_057808.1, read on the forward strand.
GAGAGTACGGCAAAGGTATTAGGGATGCCCAGTCCCGAAATGAAAAATGAATTTACTTTATGTTGTCAAATAATAAATTCCTTGGAAAATGTTGGTATGGAAGGCACCCGTGGATACAGTTAGCCATGGAAAGTGAAAGTATGGTGGAAAAAGGCATAAACTTTATTTTCTGTTTGGGAACCGCCTATGATATATCTAGCATGGAAAATATTGGGAACTACTCGATCGTTTTCGTTGACAGGAAAAGCATGCCACCCAAAATGTTTTATCTCTATCTTTTTCGCTTTGAGCTCTGGCACCTCTACAAATCCCTACTTCCCTCTGTGAAGAGCCTTTCATTTACTTTATGCAATTTTTATTTTTTACTTGAGTCTCCATCTTCTCTTATAAAGCACCAACTAAGGGGCACTATGATCATACTTGAGCATTGGGTGTAGCTAATATGTGAGTGTGTTTCATGAATGGATCAATTATTGAGCATAATGGGCTAGGGATAACTTGCTTTAGTGTTGATATTTTGAAAGACATGGTTGTTTGTTGATATGCTTGAGTATTCAAGTCCTCATGTCAAAACTAGACTATTACTTTGAACCATATAAAAGTCCAAATGTCCATGCTACAAAGAAAAGAATATGTGATGAACATGTTAGGCAGCATTCCACATCAAAAATTCTGTTTTTTATCATTTACCTACTCGAGGACGAGCATGCATTAAGCTTGGGGATGCTGATACGTCTCCAACATATCTATAATTTTTGATTATTTCATGCTATTATATTATCATTGTTGGATGTTTTACAATCATTTTATATCATTTTTTGGGACTAACCTATTGACATAGTGCCAAGTGCCAGTTGTTGTTTTATACTTGTTTTTTACATCACAGGAAATCAATACCAAACGGAGTCCAAATGCAGCGAAACTCTCTGTGGATTTTTTTTGGGACCAGAAGACACCTGATGGGCCGGAGAAGCACCTGAGGGGTGCCCCAAGGGGGGCACAACCCACCAGGGCGTGCCTGGGCCCCAAGGCGCGCCCAGGTGGGTTGTGCCCACCTCGGTGGCCTCCCGCACCGCCTCTTTGCTCTATAAATACCCCAATATTCCAGCAACCCTAGGGGAGTCGACGAAAATAAATTCCAGCCGTCGCAAGTTCCAGAACCACCAGATCCAATCTAGACACCATCACGGAGGGGTTCATCATCCTCATTGGTGCATCTCCGATGATGCGTGAGTAGTTCATTGTAGACCTACTGGTCCGTGGTTAGTAGCTAGATGGATTCCTCTCTCTCTCTTTTGATTCTCAATACAATGGTCTCTTGGAGATCTATTGATGTAACTCTTTTTTGCGGTGTGTTTGTTGGGATCCGATGAACTTTGAGTTTATGATCAGATCTATGTTTCTATCCATGAAAGTTATTTGAGTTCTTTGATCTCTTTTAAGCATGATTACTTATAGCCTCGTATTTCGTCTTCGAATCTTTAATTTAGTTAGGCCAAATAGATCATTTTTTCTTGCCATGGGAAGAGGTGCTTTGTGATGGGTTCGATCTTACGCTACTTGATCCCAATGACAGAAGGGGAAACAACACGTCTGTATCATTGCCATTAAGGATAACAAGATGGAGTCTATTTCTACATAAATAGATCTTGTCTACATCATGTCATCGTTCTTATTGCACTACTCTGTTTCTCCATGAACTTAATAGACTAGATGCATGCTGGATAGCGGTCGATGTGTGGAATAATAGGAGGAGATGCAGGCAGGAGTCGGTCTACTAATCTTGGACGTGATGCCTATATAATGATCATTGCCTGGATATCGTCATGAGTATTTGAAGTTCTATCAATTGCCCAACAGTAATCGTTGCTATTTTTTCTCGAGAGAAGCCACTACTAAAATCTACGCCCCCCGGGTCTCTTCTTTATTATATTTGCCTTCGCGATCAATTTTTATTTTCTTTTATTTTTAGACCTATTAATCCAAAAATACAAAAATGCCTTGCTGCAATTTATTGTTATTTATTTTTATCTCGTGTTCTCGTGAGATCTATTTATCCAATCTACTACAATTTTACCTATCGTTTTACTCGTGAGGGATTGACAACCCCTCTCTTACGTCGGGTTGCAAGTATTTGTTCTTGGTGTGCAGGAGCTATTTACGTGGTGTTGCGTGGTTCTCCTACTGGTCTGATAACCTTGGTCTCATCATTGAGGGAAATACCTACCGTAGTTGTGCTGCATCATCCCTTCCTCTTTGGGGAAATACCGACGTAGTTCAAGCCGCATCACCGCGCTCTAAACATTTAAGGTACGGAGGCACAAAATCATCAGGAAGTTTTTCAGATTGCTCGGTGAAGAGAGAAGCCTTTTCTTTAATGAGCTAATTATAAGTCTCTTTTAGTGACTTGAGTTCTTGATTCCTACTGAGGGAGTCCTGGATTATGGGGTCCTCGGGCGTCCGGGCTATACGACATGGGCCGGACTGATGGGCCGTGAAGATACAAGACGGAAGACTTTTCCCCGTGTCCGGATGGGACTCCCCTTGGCGTGGAAGGCAAGCTTGGCGTGCGGATATGAAGATTCCTTTTTCTGTAAACCGACTCTATACAACCCTAGCCCCCTCCGGTGTCTATATAAACCGGAGGGTTTAGTCCGTAGAGGCAATCATAATCATACAGGCTAGACATCTAGGGTTTAGCCATTATGATATCGACGTAGATCAACTCTTGTAACCCCTATACTCATCAAAGTCAATCAAGCAGGAAGTAGGGTATTACCTCCATCAAGAGGGCCCGAACCTGGGTAAACATTGTGTCCCCTGCCTCCTGTTACCTTCGATCCTTAGACGCACAGTTCGGAACCCCCTACCCGAGATCTGCCGGTTTTGACACCGACATTGGTGCTTTCATTGAGAGTTCCACTGTGCCGTCGTCAAAAGGCTCGGTGGCTCCATCGATCATCTACAATAGTGCTGTCGGGAACGAGGTTTTTCTTCCCGGACAGATCTTCGTATTCGGCGGCTTCGTAGTGCGTGCCAACTCCATTGGCCAGCAGGAGAAGATCGACAGCTACGCCCCTGGTCATCAGATCAGTTTCGGAAATCTAAATTATGTCGCTGATATCCGAGGAGACTTGATCTTCCAAGGGTTCGCGGCTCCAACCACCGCTCCGGCCTTAGACCCTGAGCGCGTCATCAGGTCCAAAAATGGGAGACTAGAGCCCGCCGGACTCTCTGCGGCTGCAAAGCTCAACATGGGAGAACCGGAGGGAATAGTGTCACCAACACTCATCATAAAATCGGACTCTTTTCCGAACACTAGCCCTGATCCCTCGCAGCCCGCGTCATGCGGGCTCGGCCAGGGAACTCCGGTCCCCGCACAAGCCTCACTCTTAAACGAGGCTCTGGACTTAATGCGGTCCCTCGCCATTATAGAGGAGCCGCTTCCTAATTGAGCCCAGCCCGGACTAGGGGCTGGAAATAGGGAACTTTACTTCCCACCCATCACCCACTTTATAGCCACTGTCGAGGATCTAACCAACATGCTTGATTACGCCTCCGAAGAAATCGACGGTATGGAGGACGATGCCGGAGAGGAGGAGGCCTGAAACCCGCTGTTCATCGAACGCTGGACGGCCACTTCCTCGTACGACGTGTACATGGTGGACACACCTAAAGAAGGCGACGGTGATAAAGAGGAGGACCCAGTCGAGGACGAACCTCCTGAGATACCACCGAAGCATCGACGTGCGGCGCCGCTCTAAATCGCGTCGCGAAAAAGACAGCAATACCGGCACCGGAGACAATGATACTCCGGAGAACGCCGAAGACAAAGAAGACCCCATCGAACCAACATCCGAACAGGATGATCGGGAGGATGGGCAGGTTCACCCTGACGAGCAAGTAGGGAACGAAGACTCGGAGGATAGCAACTATCTACCACTCTCCGAGAACGAGGTGAGCCTCGGCGACGAAGACTTCATCGTGCCAGAAGAACCCCTCGAACAAGAGCTCTTTAAGCGCCGGCTAATAGCCATGGCAAGAAGCCTAAAAAAGAAGCAGCAGCTTCAAGCTAACCAAGATCTGCTCAACGACAGGTGGACAAATGTCCTGGCGGCTGAAGAATACGACCTTGAACACCCAACAAAGAGTTACCCGAAGCGTAAGCTGCTACCCCAATTCGACAGCGAGGTGCTAGAGCCCATACCACCTGCGCGCAACGGGGCTGACGGACCCGACCGACCACCACGTGGCCGGGACAGAACGACAACTCAAGCCAAACACCAGCCCGCGCCACCTAGCCGTAAAAGCAGAGAAACAACAGGTCGGATATATACATATGACCTACGACAGGACCTGCAAAATAGAGCAGGTCAGACAAGATCAATCTATGGATCGCGGGGGCGTGCCCCGGCGCGTGAGGACGGTTATCAAGCCTGGCACGACAACCACAACCACACGCAGGCTGAAAACCGCAGACGGACTCCATCCGAACTACATCGTGTCATGGCCCAACATAGAGGCGCCGCACACCCCCTATGCTTCACTAATGAGGTAATGGAGCATGAATTCCCAGAAGGGTTTAAACCCGTGAATATTGAATCATGCGATGGAACAACAGATCCTGCGGTATGGATTGAGGACTTCCTTCTCCATATCCACATGGCCCGCGGTGACGATCTTCATGCCATCAAATACCTCCCATTAAAATGAAAGGGACCAGCTCGGCACTGGCTAAATAGCCTGCCAGAAAACTCCATTGGCAGCTGGGAGGACTTGGAAAACGCCTTTCGTGGTAACTTCCAAGGTACATACGTCCGACCTTCGGACGTTGATGACTTAAGTCATATAGTCCAACAGCCCGGAGAGTCGGCCAGGAAATTCTGGACTTGGTTCCTAATTAAAAAGAACCAGATTGTCGATTGTCCAGATGCCGAAGCCCTAGTGGCCTTTAAACATAGCATTCGCGACGAATGGCTCGCCCGACACCTCGGCCAAGAGAAGTCGAAGTCCATGGCAGCCCTGACAGCACTCGTGACCCGCTTTTGCGCGGGCGAGGATAGATGGCTAGCCCGTAGCAGCAACAACGCAAGCGAACCGGGCACTTCTGAAGCCAGCAATAGCAGCTGCAGGCCCGGCGCAACAAACACAAGCGCCGCAGTAATAATGACAATATCGAAGACACAACGGTCAACGCCGGATTCAGCGGCTCTAAGCCCGGTCAGCGGAAGAAGCCATTCAAAAGAAACAGAGAAGGATCATCTAGCTTGGACCGAATACTCGATCGACCCTGCCAGATTCACGGCACCCCCGACAAGCCTGCCAATCATACCAACCGAAGTTGTTGGGTCTTTAAACAGGCCGGTAAGTTAAATACCGAACAGAAAGAGAAAGGGTCGCCCAGTGAGGACGACGACGAGGAGCCTCGTCCACTGAAAACAGGGGGTCAGAAGAAATTTCCCCCTGAAGTCAAAACGGTGAACATGATATATGCCACCCACATCCCCAAGCGGGAGCGCAAACGCGCGCTAAGGGACATCTACGCAATAGAGCCAGTCGCCCCGAAATTCAACCCATGGTCAGCCTTTCCAATCATTTTTGATCGTAGAGACCATCCGACCAGTATCCGTCATGGAGGTTCGGCCACACTAGTCCTTGACCCAATCATCGATGGATTCCACCTTACGCGAGTCCTCATGGACGGCGGCGGCAGCCTTAACCTACTATATCAGGATACCATTCGCAAGATGGGTATTGATCCGTCAAGGATCAAGCCCACCAAAACTACCTTTAAAGGAGTGATACCAGGTTTAGAGGCCCGCTGCACGGGCTCAATCACATTGGAGGTCGTCTTTGGTTCGCTGGACAACTTCCGAAGCGAAGACTTGATCTTCGATATCGTCCCCTTCCGCAGTGGCTACCATGCACTGCTCGGACGAACCGCGTTCGCTCGCTTCAATGCGGTCCCACACTATGCCTATCTCAAACTCAAGATGTCTGGACCACGCGGCGTTATAACAGTAAATGGCAACATGGAACGCTCCCTCCGTACTGAGGAGCACACCATGGCCTTGGCAGCGGAAGTACAGGGCAACCTTCTCAAGCCAAATATTACATTGGCGGTCAAGCCCCCTGACACTATTAAATGAATCCGGACTATATAGCAGGACGATAACCTAGCTTGTCAGGAGCTCGATTAGCAATTCAGCCTCCATCTTAGCTCCAACCAAATTGCGGACCATGTGCCACGCGTACATAACTACACACTAAAGATATCATGGGCAAAGATAGAGGCATCATGAAGATAAAGTCCCAATACGGCTATACCATACCCGGACAATTATACTTTCCTTTTTACTTTTCTTCTCTACTTTTACCACGTCCCTTACAACATCACCTTTTCAACGGTGCCTAGGCCTCTTTTCAAGACCTATCATGTCAATAACGAGCGATGATCCTCTTGAAGGACAACACACCAAGGAGAAAGACAGCGTATCAGCAGGGCCAAGTATCTAAAAGGTCTTTTAAGACCACCTCGTCCGCTTACAGGACTCGCACGCAGCTTTCCCTTGTACTTGGCATGTAAGATAGCCTCGCTGCTTACTCCGCTAGTTGTAACAATACGTTTTGACGTATCAATCAGACCATTGGCTTATCTCTTAACCTGTGTTTCCTTCTCCGATTGTCACGTACACCTCGATACGACTTAAATCGCCAGGTGCTCTATTAAGCCACGTACGTTTTTTTATCAAACAAAAGTCTGAACACTTTCACAGTGTAATCCGGCATCCCGAATATAGCATTATATGCATTGGCTCCGAATCATGTCTTTGGTCAATAGTTGGGTTGCCCGACTCCTGTGGTTACTACCTTACGTTCCGCTCGTTCGGCTAAGGTAGTAAAGGGAGAACTACTGCGATTGTGTTTCTGGTTCATCTGGACAAACACCTCATAGAGAAACCAAAAACTAACTGTCATGATGCGGCGAGAGCTGGTCAGCTATGTGGCGACTATGTATAAATCTCTTGTGATTTTTTCCGCATTATGCGATAGGCCGGCCTTAGACCGGCCGGGCACTCACAGCACCCACGTTCGGATAATCGAACAGTACTAAGGGCTACGCCTATTATAAAACTCCTATGGCCAAAGTGAGAGCGATAAAGCCACATAGTCCGATTGCCTGGTTCGCCGCACTAAACACCTCCTTCACAGACCAAATTGTTGGGTCAAGTGTGTTCAGGTGCTATCCCGAACACCCCCGTACTACCTACGTGGGGGCCGAAGCCGACGACTGGCCAACTCTCAGATATCATAAATGGCCACACAGGAGGAGATATCTTAAAGCAGAATAGGCAATGTACGATACATAAGCTTTGTTTCATAATACAGGATCGGACAACATAGATACATTCACTCAAATATGATGTCCTTTGAGCACTGGCTCTCTACTATACGGGATCCTTCCAGGACGTCACTGAAATACCGCTCCAGTGTACGATGCTCCTTGCCTGCAGGTGGTCCCTTGGTAGCGAGCTTGACGGCGTTCATTTTTCGCCACTGCACCTTGACGCGGGCGAAGGCCATCCGCGCACCTTCGATGCAGGCCGATCGCTTCACGGCGTCAAGATGGGGGCAGGCCTTGATCAGCCGCTTCATGAGCCCGAAATAGCTGCTAGGTATGGATTCGCCAGGCCATAGACGGATTATAAAATCCTTCATAGCCAGCTTGGCCATCCTATGCAGTTCAATCAGCCATTTCAGCTGATCACTGAGGGGCACTGGATGCTCTGGCGCAAGGTACTGCGACCAGAACAATTTCTCCGTTGAGCTCCCCTCTTCGGCTCGGAAGAACTCCGCAGCATCAGCGACACTCCGGGGAAAATACGCAAACGCTCCTGGAGAACTCCAAACCCGGGTCAATAAGATGTATTTCTCCCTCACAAATCTGCTCTGCATATTAAAGGCCTTACCAGCCGCAATTTTCTTCGCCTCCTGGATCTCCCGGCAGGCGTTTTGGGCTTCAGTCCGGTCCTCCTGAGCATTCTGGAGGGCCTTAGCAAGTTTAGATTTTTGATCCGAAACTTGGTGCTCTAAGGCCTCACACTTGCTTATAGCATCCTTCAGTTCTTGCTGAACTTTGGACACCCTTGACTCATGTTTTAGGCGGGCGGTTCGTTCCTCCTCTGCCTCTTTCTTGGCCTCGGCCAGAGCGCTTTTGAGGGTCTCAACCTCAGGCGCGACAGCTATGAGCAAAGCTACAACAATCATTAAAGCTGGCAAATAATTCTGGGTATTATTTTCGAAAGCATTTGCGGTATCACATACCTTGCTTTTCTGCCAACTTCCGCCTCAGCTCAGACGCTTTGGCGGCATGGGTAGCTGATGCCTGCCATGCAGCCTGTTCGGTTCACATAGATATGTATGTCAATACCCTGTATAAGTCATTAGATCCTCTGTTCGGCTTTTCTTCGTGAACACCGAACAGAGTCTCAGGGGCTACTATCTATGCACATATATTTTTCTAATGTAACCAAAAGGCATTACCTCAAAGCCTCGTAGAAGGCTAGTATAGGCCTCGTTCAATCCGCTTTTGGCGGACCGAACCCTCTCGACCAGCGTACCCATAAGGGTACGATGTTCTTCTATAATGATGGCACTCTGAAGTGCTTCCATCAGAGTATCCGGCGCCTCTGGATTGACAGAGATCGCCGGTGGAATTTGCACACCCCCCTTCTTTCGAAGGAGGCTGCTCACCTGATCCCGGAGCCGTGTGGGTCTCCAGACTGATATTCGGTTGAGGGCCGAATTGGGTATGGCCCCCAGTATCAGTTTCCATGGGGGTCGATTCCCCCATGTTATCTGCAGCAGGGATATCGCCCTCTGACATCACCTTGGCGGCTCCCCACACCTCTCCCTGGCCCAAAAGGGCCTTTCAGGACACCACCTCAGCGATGTCCGTATCATTGGGAGAGAAGGCTAGTGGAGGCGACCCACTGTCCACCCCGTTCGGATCTAGCGAATTCCCCGAAGATGAGGATTGCTAGGGGGAGACGTGAGACGGACTGCAATATGAAATCTAGTATATTAAAATCACAAGTCAAAAGGCTGAATATATATACAAATATAAGTGCCTTTGGGGGTACTTACTATCCGGCCAGGGGCTTCGGCCTGGGTCGCCACTCGTCGGCGTGCGATTCGGAGTCATCCGTGAGGGAGATTTTCCCTTTCTTGGACGCCTCCGCCTCCAGATCTGCGGAAGCCCCCCTCTTCTTCCTTCCCCCTTTAAGGGGAGAGTTGTTCTCCTCCTCCCCCTCTTTGTCTTCGTCAGGGGAGGAGTGAGTCCCGGTGTCTTCGGACACTATGTCCGAAGCACCTCTACGGCGGAGGCCGCATTTGGCCTCCTTGCCCTTCGTCTTGGCCTTCTTTTTCCGGCGCCTGATAGGGCGTCGGAACCAGCATCCTCGTTAATAGAGGGATGGCTAGGTCTTCAGGCGGTGGAGCCGGACAGTGAATCCGCTCCGCCTTCTTCGTCCAGCCCTGTAAGAAGAATGGAAAGCTTAAGCACACCCCATGGATTTGCAAGTAACAAAGTTATCATAAAAATTTATGGGAGACGATGTGTGAGTACGGTCGAGGCCGAGGTCATCGGTCGTTTTCGGCCATGTATTTTGGGTCTTGAACAGCAGCTTCCACATGTCTTCGTGCTTCGTGCCGAAGAATCGTTGCAGGGTCCGGGGACCGACCGGGTTGAACTCCCACATGTGTTGAGTCCGGCTTTGGCAGGGGAGAATCCAGCGAAAGAGCATCACTTGGATCACGCTAGCGAGACTTGTATTCTTGTCCACCATGCTCTTGATGCGCCTCTGCAGCATCGTCACCTTGTCGGACGACGCCCAGTCCAGGCCCTTATTGAGCCAGGACGTAAGCCGCATTGGAGGCCCAGACTTGAACTCGGGGGAAGCAGACTGGGTGGAGTCACAGGGTTCCGTGACATAGAACCACTCCTGCTGCCACCCCTTCACAGTCTCCACAAAGGTGCCTTTGGGGCAAGTGACGTTGGGGAGCTTACTCACCATGGCGCTGCCACACTCCGCGTGTTGACCATCCACCACTTTTGGCTTCACATTGAAGACCTTGAGCCATAGGCCGAAGTGAGGAGGGATGCGGAGGAATGCCTCGCACACCACGATGAATGCCAAGATATTGAGGAAGGAATTTGGGGCTAGATCATGGAAATCTAGCCCGTAGTAGAACATGAGGCCACGGATGAAAGGATGGAGGGGAAACCCCAATCCACAAAGGAAATGGGGAATGAAAACTACCCTCTCGTGGGGCTCCGGAGTAGGGATGACCTGCCTCTCGGCCGGAAGCCGGTAGGCGATTTCCTTGGCTAAATACCCCGCTTCCCGAAGCTCCTTGATGTTCTCCTCCGTGACAAAGGAGGCCATCCACCTACCCTGCGCTCCGGATCCGGACATGGCTAAAGTATTTTCTGGAACGGAGGGAATTGAAGCTTGGGCGCTGGAGCTCGAGTGCGGATGGGCAGAGGAAGGAGAAGGCATGGGGGAAAAGGTGGATCCTTATCCCCTTATAAAGGTGGTGAATATAGAGCGTCCCCCCCCCCACGAGCATTAAAACTCGCCTATTCCCAAGGGGTCGTGCGAACGGCACAGTTGGGTTACCCAAATCTGTATTAATGGGAATCGCGTAATAAGGGGACACGATCTTTTGCTTTGACAAGACATGTCACCAGAGACTGCGTCTTGAAACGTGAAACGGGAGAATCGGTTCAAAATGGTGGGGGACATGGATGTAACATCTCGTCCGTGGAATTGTCAGTAAAAGACGTGTCATGCTTTTTTGTTAAGTATTATACCCTAGCGGTAGAGGGTTGTTGTCATTGCGCAAGTCCGGATACAGTTCCTATAATGAATTGCTTTGAAGTGTTCTGAGGAGGAACCCGCCTTGCAATGCCGAAGACAGTCTACGCACCGGACATATCGTCATTGAAGCCAGGTTCAGGGGCTACTGAGGGAGTCCTGGATTTTGGGGTCCTCGGGCGTCCGGGCTATACGACATGGGCTGGACTGATGGGCCGTGAAGATACAAGATGGAAGACTTTTCCCCGTGTCCGGATGGGACTCCCCTTGGTGTGGAAGGCAAGCTTGGCATGCGGATATGAAGATTCCTTTTTCTGTAAACCGACTCTATACAACCCTAGCCCCCTCCGGTGTCTATATAAACCGGACAGTTTAGTCCGTAGAGGCAATCATAATCATACAGGCTAGACATCTAGGGTTTAGCCATTACGATCTCGAGGTAGATCAGCTCTTGTAACCCCTATACTCATCAAAGTCAATCAAGCAGGAAGTAGGTATTACCTCCATCAAGAGGGCCCGAACCTGGGTAAACATTGTGTCCCCTGCCTCCTATTACCTTCGATCCTTAGACGCACAGTTCGGGACCCCCTACTCGAGATCTGCCGGCTTTGACACCGACACCTACAAAGGAGATCATCCCATAATTCCTCGAAGTCTACCTCAAGAGAATTATATCGGTTCGAAAGATCATCAGCAATTGAGGAAAGAGCATCACGCTCTTCGGTCAACTCTTGGTTTTTCTCCATCTCTCCGACCAGTAATCCTTCAGATTTCCTTAGAATTTTCTCAAGTTTCTCAAGTTCATCTTGTTGAGATTTAGCAATTTTAACGAGTTTGGCATAAGCTATGTTATCCGAGGAAAAATCATTTCCAGACTCACGATGTTTGGATGATACCTATTCCTTTGAAGTTTTAGCCATGAAGTAGAGATGTGAAGGTAAATTGTCATCACTAAATGCATCATCTTCGAGTCTGTCTTGGAATAATATTTGAAAGGTTCCATAGCAGTAAAAAAATTCCCCATCCAGACGTGTGTAGAATCTTTCACTATCTGATTCAGACTGTGATGATCCATCTTTAGAGTCAATTGTCATTCCGACACAAGTGCTAGCCAGTTGTGACATTCTCTTCATGTTTGACTCAATCATTCCTCTTCCAGGGTCAGTGAATGGTCTCCTGGAAGATAAAGAAGATCCTTCATGAAGGAAATATGCCCTAGAGGCAATAATAAAGTTGTTATTTATACTTCCTTATATCATGATAAACGTTTATTATTCATGCTAGAATTGTATTAACCGGAAACTTAGTACATGTGTGAATACATAGACAAACAGAGTGTCCCTAGTATGCCTCTACTAGACTAGCTCGTTAATCAAAGATGGTTAAGTTTCCTAGCCATAGACATGTGTTGTCATTTGATGAACGAGATCACATCATTAGAGAATGATGTGATGGACAAGACCCATCTGTTAGCTTAGCACTATGATCGTTTATTTTATTGCTATTGCTTTCTTCATGACTTATACATGTTCCTATGACTATGAGATTATGCAACTCCCGAATACCGGAGGAACACTCAGTGTGCTATCAAACGTCACAACGTAACTGGGTGATTATAAAGATGCTCTACACGTGTCTCCGATGGTGTTTTGTTGAGTTGGCATAGATCGAGATTAGGATTTGTCACTCCGATTGTCGGAGAGGTATCTCTGGGCCCTCTCGGTAATACACATCACTATAAGCCTTGCAAGCAATGTGACTAATGAGTTAGTTGCGGGATGATGCATTACGGAACGAGTAAAGAGACTTGCCGGTAACAAGATTGAACTAGGTATGATGATACCGATGATCGATTCTCAGGCAAGTAACATACCGATGACAAAGGGAACAATGTATGTTGTTATGCGGTTTGACTGATAAAGATCTTCATAGAATATGTAGGAACCAATATGAGCATCCAGGTTCCGCTATTGGTTATTGACCGGATATATGTCTCAGTCATGTCTACATAGTTCTCGAACCCGTAGGGTCCGCACACTTAACTTTCGATGACGATTTGTATTATGAGTTATGTGATTTGATGTACCGAAGGTTGTTCGGAGTCCCAGATGAGATCACGGACATAACGAGGAGTCTCGAAATGGTCGAGACATAAAGATTGATATATTGTACCATGTTATTCAGACACCGGAAGTGTTCCGGATAGTTTCGGATAGGCCGGAGTGCCGGAGGGGTTACCGGAACCCCCCGGGGAGTAATGGGCCTTAGTGGGCCTTAGGGGAGAGAGAGGGCAGCAGCCAGGAGGTGGCGCCCCCCCCCAAGGTGAGTCCGAATAGGACTAGGGGAGCGGGCGCGGCCCCTCTTTCCCTCTCCCTCTCCCTCTCCCTCTCCTTCCTTCTTCCCCCCCTTCCACCAAGTGGAATCCTACTAGGACTTGGAGTCCTAGTAGGACTCCTCTCCTTGGGGCGTGCCTCTAGGGGCCGGCCGGCCTCCTCCCTCCCTCCATTACATACGGGGGAGGGGGGCACCCCGTAGACACACAAGTTGATCTTTTAGCCGTGTGCGGTGCCCCCTCTACAGAAACACACCTCGGTCATATCGTCGTAGTGCTTAGGCGAAGCCCTGCGCCGGTAACTTCATCATCACCGTCACCACGCCGTCATGCTGACGAAACTCTCCCTCGGCCTCAGCTGGATCAAAAGTTTGAGGAACGTCACCGAGCTGAACGTGTGCAGATCGCGGAGGTGTCGTGCGTTCGGTACTTTGATCGGTTGGATCGCGAAGATGTTCGACTATATCAACCGCGTTACTAAACGCTTCCGCTTTCGGTCTACGAGGGTACGTGGACACACTCTCCCCGCTCATTGCTATGCTTCTCCTAGATAGATCTTGTGTGATCGTAGGAAATTTTTGGAAATACTACGTTTCCCAACAGTGGTATCAGAGCCAGGTCTATGCGTAGATGTTATATGCACGAGTAGAACACAAAGAGTTGTGGGCGATAATAGTCATACTGCTTACCAACATGTCATACTTTGATTCGGCGGTATTGTTGGATGAAGCGGCCCAGACCGACATTACATGACCGCGTTCATGAGACTGGTTCTACCGCCGTGCTTCGCACACAGGGGGCTAGTGGGTGTCTGTTTCTCCAACTTTAGTTGAATCGAGTGTGACTATGCCCGGTCCTTGTTGAAGGTTAAAATAGCACACTTGACGAAAAATCATTGTGGTTTTGATGCGTTGGTAAGAACGGTTCTTGCTAAGCCCGTAGCAGCCACGTAAAACTTGCAACAACAAAGTAGAGGACGTCTAACTTGTTTTTGCAAGGCTTGCTGTGATGTGATATATATGGTCAAAACGTGATGATATATAAATTGTTGTATGAGATGATCATGTTTTGTAGAAGTTATCGGCAACTGGCAGGAGCCTTATGGTTGTCGCTTTATTGTATGAAATGCAATCGCCATGTAATTGTTTTACTTTATCACTAAGCGGTAGCGATAGTCGTAGAAGCAATAGTTGGCGAGACGACAACGATGCTTCGATGGAGATCAAGGTGTCAAGCCAGTGACGATAGTGATCATGACGGTGCTTTGGAGATGGAGATCAAAGGCACAAGATGATGATGGCCATATCATATCACTTATATTGATTGCATGCGATGTTTATCCTTTATGCATCTTATATTGCTTAGTATGACGGTAGCATTATAAGATGATCTCTCACTAAGTTTCAAGGTACAAGTGTTCTCCCTGAGTATGCACCGTTGCTACAGTTCGTCGTGCCGAGACACCACGTGATGATCGTGTGTGATAAGCTCTACGTTCACATACAATGGGTGCAAGCCAGTTTTGCACACGCAGAATACTCGGGTTAAACTTGACGAGCCTAGCATATGTAGATATGGCCTCGGAACACTGAGACTGAAAGGTCGAGCGTGAATGATATAGTAGATATGATCAACATAGTGATGTTCACCATTGAAAACTACTCCATCTCACGTGATGATCAGACATGGTTTAGTTGATATGGATCATGTGATCACTTAGATGATTGGAGGGATGTCTATCTACGTGGGAGTTCTTAAGTAATATGATTAATTGAACTTTAATTTATCATTAACTTAGTACCTGATAGTATTTTGCATGTCTATGTTGTTGTAGATAAATGGCCCGTGCTACTGTTCCGTTGAATTTTAATGCGTTCCTAGAGAAAGCTAAGTTGAAAGATGATGGTAGCAACTACACGGACTGGGTCCGTAACTTGAGGATTATCCTCATTGTTGCACAAAAGAATTACGTCATTGATGCACCGTTAGGTGCAAGGCCTGCTGCAGGAGCAACTGCTGACGTTATGAACATCTGGCAGAGCAAAGCTGATGACTACTTGATAGTTCAGTGTGCCATGCTTTACGGCTTAGAACCGGGACTTCAACGACGTTTTGAACGTCATGGAGCATATGAGATGTTCCAGGAGTTGAAGTTAATATTTCAAGCAAATGCCCGGATTGAGAGATATGAAGTCTCCAATAAGTTCTACAGCTGCAAAATGGAGGAGAATAGTTTTGTCAGTGAACATATACTCAAAATGTCTGGGTACCACAATCACTTGACTCAACTGGGAGTTAATCTTCCGGTTGATAGTGTCATTGACAGAGTTCTTCAATCACTGCCACCAAGCTATAAAAGCTTCGTGATGAACTATAATATGCAAGGGATGGATAAGACAATTCCCGAGCTCTTCGCAATGCTAAAGGCTGCGGAGGTAGAAATCAAGAAGGAGCATCAAGTGTTGATGGTTAACAAGACCACTAGTTTCAAGAAAAAGGGCAAAGGGAAGAAGGGGAACTTCAAGAAAACGGCAAGCAAGTTGCTGCTCAAGTGAAGAAGCCCAAGTCTGGACCTAAGCCCGAGACTGAGTGCTTCTACTGCAAAGGGACTGGTCACTAGAAGCGGAACTGCCCCAAGTATTTGGCGGATAAGAAGGATGGCAAAGTGAAATTATATTTGATATACATGTTATTGATGTGTACCTTACTAATGCTCGTAGTAGTGCCTGGGTATTCGATACTGGTTCTGTTGCTCATATTTGCAACTCGAAACAGGGGCTACGGATTAAGCAAAGATTGGCTAAGGATGAGGTGACGATGCGCGTGGGAAATGGTTCCAAAGTCGATGTGATCGCCGTCAGCACACTACCTCTACATCTACCTTCGGGATTAGTTTTAGACCTGAATAATTGTTATTTGGTGCCAGTGTTAAGCATGAACATTATATCTGGATCTTGTTTGATGCGAGACGGCTATTCATTTAAATCAGAGAATAATGGTTGTTCTATTTATATGAGTAATATCTTTTATGGTCATGCAGCCTTGATGAGTGGTCTATTTTTACTAAATCTCGATAGTAGTGATACACATATTCATAGTATTGAAGTCAAAAGATATAAGTTTAATAATGATAATTTGTGGCACTGCCGTTTAGGTCATATTGGTGTAAAACGCATGAAAAAACTCCATACTGATGGGCTTTTGGAATCGCTTGATTATGAATCACTTGATGCTTGCGAACCATGCCTCATGGGCAAGATGACTAAGACTCCGTTCTCTGGAACAATGGAGCGAGCAACAGACTTGTTAGAAATAATACAGACTGATGTATGCGGTCCGATGAGTGTTGAGGCTCGCGGCGGGTATCGTTACTTTCTGACCTTCACAGATGATTTGAGCAGATGTGGGTATATCTACTTGATGAAACATAAGTCTGAAACATTTGAAAAGTTCAAAGAATTTCAGAGTGAAGTGGAAAATCATCGTAACAAGAAAATAAAGTTTCTATGATCTGAACGTGGAGGTGAATATTTGAGTTACGAGTTTGGTCTTCATTTGAAACAATGCGGAATAGTTTCGCAACTCACGCCACCCGGAACACCATAGCGTAATGGTGTGTCCGAACATCGTAACCGCACTTTATTTGATATGGTGCGATCTATGATGTCTCTTACTGATTTACCACTATCATTTTGGGGTTATGCTTTAGAGATGGATGCATTCATGTTAAGTAGGGCACCATCTAAATCCGTTGAGACGACACCATATGAACTGTGGTTTGGCAAGAAATCTAAGTTGTCATTTCTTAAAGTTTGGGGCTGCGATGCTTATGTGAAAAGCTTCAACCTGATAAGCTCGAACCCAAATCGGAGAAATGTGTCTTCATAGGATACCCAAAGGAGACTGTTGGGTACACCTTCTATCACAGATCCGAAGGCAAAATATTCATTGCTAAGAATGGATCCTTTCTAGAGAAGGAGTTTCTCTCGAAAGAAGTGAGTGGGAGGAAAGTAGAACTTGATGAGGTAATTGTACCTGCTCCCTTATTGGAAAGTAGTTCATCATAGAAATCAGTTCCAGTGATTCCTACACCAATTAGTGAGGAAGCTAATGATGATGATCATGAAGCTTCTGATCAAGTTACTACCGAACCTCGTAGGTCAACCAGAGTAAGATCCGCACCAGAGTGGTACGGTAATCCTGTTCTGGACGTCATGTTACTTGACCATGACGAACCTACGAACTATGAGGAAGCGATGATGAGCCCAGATTCCGCAAATGGCTTGAGGCCATGAAATCTGAGATGGGATCCATGTATGAGAACAAAGTGTGGACTTTGGTTGACTTGCCCGATGATCGGCAAGCCATAGAAAATAAATGGATCTTCAAGAAGAAGACCGACGCTGATGGTAATGTTACTGTCTACAAAGCTTGACTTGTTGCAAAAGGTTTTCGACAAGTTCAAGCAGTTGACTACGATGAGACTTTCTCACCCGTAGCGATGCTTAAGTCTGTCCGAATCATGTTAGCAATTGCCGCATTTTATGATTATGAAATTTGGCAAATGGACGTCAAAACTGCATTCCTGAATGGATTTCTAGAAGAAGAGTTGTATATGATGCAACGAGAAGGTTTTGTCGATCCAAAGGGTGCTAACAAAGTGTGCAAGCTCCAGCGATCCATTTATGGACTGGTGCAAGCCTCTCGGAGTTGGAATAAACGTTTTGATAGTGTGATCAAAGCATATGGTTTTATACAGACTTTTGGAGAAGCCTGTATTTACAAGAAAGTGAGTGGGAGCTCTGTAGCATTTCTAATATTATATGTGGATGACATATTATTGATTGGAAATGATATAGAATTTCTGGATAGCATAAAAGGATACTTGAATAAGAGTTTTTCTATGAAAGACCTCGGTGAAGCTGCTTACATATTGGGCATCAAGATCTATAGAGATAGATCAAGACGCTTAATTGGACTTTCACAAAGCACATACCTTGATAGGATTTTGAAGAAGTTCAAAATGGATTAGTCAAAGAAAAGGGTTCTTGCCTGTGTTATAAGGTGTGAAGTTGAGTGAGACTCAATGCCCGACCACTGCAGAAGATAGAGAGAAAATGAAAGTCATTCCCTATGCCTCAGCCATAGGTTCTATCATGTATGCAATGCTGTGTACCAGACCTGATGTGTGCCTTGCTATAAGTATAGTAGGGAGGTACCAAAGTAATCCAGGAGTGGATCACTAGACAGCGGTCAAGAACATCCTGAAATACCTGAAGAGGACTAAGGATATGTTTCTCGTTTATGGAGGTGACAAAGAGCTCATCGTAAATGGTTTCGTCGATGCAAGCTTTGACACTGATCCGGATGACTCTAAGTCACAAACCGGATACATGTTTACATTGAATGGTGGAGTTGTCAGTTGGTGCAGTTCGAAATAGAGCGTCGTGGCGGGATCTACATGTGAAGCGGGGTACATAGCTGCTTCGGAAGCAGGAAATGAAGGAGTTCATATCCGATCTAGGTGTCATACCTAGTGCATCGGGTCCAATGAAAATCTTTTGTGACAATATTGGAGCAATTGCCTTGGCGAAAGAATCCATATTTCACAAGAGAACCAAGCACATCAAGAAACACTTCAATTCCATCCGCGATCTAGTTAAGGAGGGTGACATAGAAGTTTGCAAAATACATACGGATCTGAATGTTGCAGACCCATTGACTAAGCCTCTCTCACGAGCAAAACATGATCAGCACCAAGACTCTATGGGTGTTAGAATCATTACTATGTAATCTAGATTATTGACTCTAGTGCAAGTGGGAGACTGAAGGAAATATGCCCTAGAGGCAATAATGAAGTTGTTATTTATATTTACTTATATCATGATAAATGTTTATTATTCATGCTAGAATTGTATTAACCGGAAACTTAGTACATGTGTGAATATATAGACAAACAGGGTGTCCCTAGTATGCCTCTACTAGATTAGCTCGTTAATCAAAGATGGTTAAGTTTCCTAGCCATAGACATGTGTTGTCATTTGATGAACGGGATCACATCATTAGAGAATGATGTGATGGACAAGACCCATCCGTTAGCTTAGCACTATGATCGTTTAGTTTATTGCTATTGCTTTCTTCATGACTTATACATGGTCCTATGACTATGAGATTATGCAACTCCCGAATACCGGAGGAACACTTAGTGTGCTACCAAACGTCACAATGTAACTGGGTGATTATAAAGATGCTCTACAGGTGTCTCCGATGGTGTTTTGTTGAGTTGGCATAGATCGAGATTAGGATTTGTCACTCCGATTGTCGGAGAGGTATCTCTGGGCCCTCTCGGTAATACACATCACTATAAGCCTTGCAAGCAACGTGACTAATGAGTTAGTTGCGGAATGATGCATTACGGAACGAGTAAAGAGACTTACCGGTAACGAGATTGAACTAGGTATGATGATACCGACGATCGAATATCGGGCAAGTAACATACCGATGAAAAAAGGAACAATGTATGTTGTTATGCGGTTTGACCGATAAAGATCTTCGTAGAATATGTAGGAACCAATATGAGCATCCAGGTTCCGCTATTGGTTATTGACCGAACATTTGTCTCGGTCATGTCTACATAGTTCTCGAACCCGTAGGGTCCGCACGCTTAACGTTCGATGACGATTTGTATTATGAGTTATGTGATTTGATGTACCGAAGGTTGTTCGGAGTCCCGGATGAGATCATGGACATGACGAGGAGTTTAGAAATGGTCGAGACATAAAGATTGATATATTGGACCATGTTATTCGGACACCGGAAGTGTTCTGGATAGTTTCGGATAAAACCGGAGTGCCGGAGAGGTTACCGGAGTGCCGGAGGGGTTACCGGAACCCCCCGGGGAAGTAATGGGCCTTAGTGGGCCTTAGGAGAGAGAGAGGGCAGCAACCAGGAGGTGGCGCCCCCCCAAGGGGGGTACGAATAGGACTAGGGGAGGGGGGCGCGGCCCCTCTTTCCCTCTCCTTCCTTCTTCCCCCCTTCCACCAAGTGGAATCCTACTAGGACTTAGAGTCCTAGTAGGACTCCTCTCCTTGGGGTGCGCGCCTCTAGGGGCCGGCCGGCCTCCTCCCTCCCTCCTTTATATACGGGGGAGGGGGACACCCCATAGACACACAAGTTGATCTTTTAGCCGTGTGCGGTGCCCCCCTCCACAGAAACACACCTCGGTCCATATCGTCGTAGTGCTTAGGCGAAGCCCTGCACCGGTAACTTCATCATCACCGTCACCACACTGTCGTGCTGACGAAACTCTCCCTCGGCCTCAACTGGATCAAAAGTTCGAGGGACGTCACCGAGCTGAACATGTGCAGATCGCGGAGGTGCCGTGCGTTCGGTACTTGGATCGGTTGGATCGCGAAGACGTTCGACTACATCAACCGCATTACTAAACGCTTCCACTTTCGGTCTACGAGGGTACGTGGACACACTCTCCCCACTCGTTGCTATGCTTCTCCTAGATAGATCTTGCGTGGTCGTAGGAATTTTTTGAAATACTACGTTTCCCAACACTTCATTCTTCTGAAGTTCAGTGTGACGGTTCATTCGAGTGAATCCTGAACAGTGAAGGGAAAGTTATCTGTTGCTTTGTTTCCGGCTCATACCCCAACTAGGGCAATCAACTATAAACTGACCATATAGCTTGCACTTGAAGCACTTCATTTCCTTTGGAGGCAGTTTCTTAGTGGACTTGAATTATTGTTCTTCATCTATGTTAGATAGAGATAAATTCTGCCTTCTTAGGTTTTTCAGTCTTTTCGTGAGCATCTCAAGTTCCCTTGTAATCTTCTTCTTCATCTTGGGAGCTGCCATTAGTGTGAAAGAATTTCTCCTTCGCTTTCTGAAGAAGTATCTGAATGACCCTCTCCAGTTCCATCTTTTCTTCATGAATTGTTAACAGGGTCATGACCTCAACATAGTGAAGTCTTCAAAGTCCGGTCTTTGTATGATTTCAGCGACGATTGAGTCATAGGAACCATCAAGAGCGCTGAGCAATTTGTCAACAACATCTTTATCAGTGATATTTGCAACTTCTCTCCGATGAAGCCTTTCAACAATATTTGTCAGTCGAGCGGTGGGTTCCATGACACCTTCTCTTCGAAGGCTTCTGAAGTTGGCGAACATGGCACGAAGCATATTAGTGTGTGATTCAGTTCGGAGAATTATTCTGTTATGGACATTTCTTAATCCATCCCAGAGTTCCTTTGTAGTTTCAATGTCTCTGAATTGAATGAACATTCCTCTCGACAGACTGTCACATATGATATCTTTCGCTTGTGCATTTAGGCGAATATTAGCTTCATCTTCGGGAGTGGGTGTTTCTGGACGTTGAATTGTGTACCCATTCTCCACAATCTGCCATAGCTCGGTACTGATAGCTTGGAGCCTTATCCTCATTCTTCCTTGCCAATAAATATAGTCATTTCCATCGAAGATAGGAAACTTGTCAGAGTGCGTGGATCTACCTACGAACGATATACTCAAACTCCAAGGTGGTTAGATCTTTAATAAACAAAGACGACGAGTACCTGCTCTGATACCAATTGTAGGGACCGAGAGTATATCGACCAGAGGGGGTGAATGGGAGATTAAAAAATTCTTTCGAATGTGTTGAATTTGTCCCAGACACAACAGCGGAAAAAGATACAAGAGAATTAAACTATTGGCAGGTGAACCCACTAAGGTACAAACCCTTCGAGGTAGGTAGTGATGATGGCACGAGTATAATAGATAATAGGTTTGACTATCACGATGGTAATGCAGTAAGCAATCAAGTGCAGCAACATGATAGATACCCGAATGCAAACCGTGAGATAAATACCACAAGAGATGCTAAAAATAGAGTACTGCTCGAAAGATAACAGAGAAATGTAGTAGACTATGATACGTCTCCAACGTATCTATATTTTTTTTATTGTTCCATGCTATTGTATTATCATTCTTGGATGTTCTACAATCATTTTATAGCAACTTTATAGCATTTTTGGGACTAACCTATTGACATAGTGCCCAGTGCCAGTTGCTGTTTTTTTGCTTATTTTTTACTTCACAGAATATCAATACCAAACGGAGTCCAAACGCAGCTAAACTTTTTGGAGATTTTTTTTGGACCAGAATACACAAGATGGGCCAAAGAAGTACCAGAGGGGAGGCCCGAGGTGGGCACAACCCACCAGGGCACACCCAGGGGGGTTGTGCCCTCCTCGGTGACCTTCCGC
This sequence comes from Triticum aestivum, assembly GCF_018294505.1. Taxonomy (NCBI): domain Eukaryota; kingdom Viridiplantae; phylum Streptophyta; class Magnoliopsida; order Poales; family Poaceae; genus Triticum; species Triticum aestivum. Next base: position 261,025,255 of record NC_057808.1, read on the forward strand.
ACCGCCTCTTCGCCCTATAAATTTCCAAATATTCCAGAAACCCTCGGGGAGTCGATAGATCAGAAATTCCACCGCCACAAGTCTCTGTAGCCACGAAAAACCAATCTAGACCCCATTTCGGCACCCTGCCAGAGGGGGAAATCATCACCGGTGGCCATCTTCATCATCCCGGTGGCCACCATGATGAGGAGGGAGTATTCCACCCTCGGGGCTGAGGGTTTGTACCAGTAGCTATGTGTTTAATCTCTCTCTCTCTCATGTTCTTGAGATGGCAAGATCTTGATGTATCGCGGGCTTTGTTAATATAATTGGATCATATGGTGTTTCTCCCTCTCTATCTTGTTGTGATGAATTGAGTTTTCCCTTTGAGATTTCGTTTTATCGGATTGAATATTTTTATGGATTTGAGAGCACTTGATATATGTCTTGCATATGAATACCCGTGGCAACAATGGGATATTATATTGAGTCACTTGATATATGTTTTGGCACTCAACTCTCGGATTTCCGAGGTGACATTGGGGTAATCTATGCATAGCAGTTGATCCATGTTTTCGTCCTTGTTTCTCCGGTAGAAATCTTGGGGCACTCTTTGAGGTTCTTTGTGTTGGATCGAGTATTATGAATCTGAAATTGTTTGATGCGTATCGTATAATTAACTCATGGATACTTGTGGTGACATTGGAGTATCTAGGTGACATTAGAGTTGGTTGATGCGTATCATATGGTGTTATTTTAGTACGAACTCTTGGATAGATCGAACGGAAAGAATAACTTTGCATTATTTTAGTACGAACTCCTGAATAGATCGAACGGAAAGAATAGCTTTAAGGTGGTTTCGTACCCTACAAACTATTTCTTCTTATGTTCTCCATTAGATAAGAACTTTGGAGTGATTCTTCATCACACGTTGAGGGATGGTTATATGATCCAATTAGATTAGCATTGTTGAGAGATTGCACTAGCGAAAGTACGGACACTAGGCCTCATTTTCAAGCATTGCAATACTGTTTGTGCTCTGTTTTATCAATTGCTACCTTGCTGTTTTTTATTGTTCCTATTACAAAAATCAATATCTACTATCATTACTACACTTGTAGCACCATATCTTCGCCGAACTAGTGCACCTATACAATTTACCATTGTATTTGGTGTGTTGGGGACACAAGAGACTTTTTATTATTTGGTTGCAGGGTTGTTAGAGAAACCATCTTCATCCTACGCCTCCCACGGATTGATAAACCTTAGGTCATCCACTTGAGGGAAATTTGCTACTGTCCTACAAAACTATGCGCTTGGAGGCCCAACACGAGTCTACAAGAACAAGTTGTGTAGTAGACATCAGACTACTAGCGAATGACAACAACTCTGATCAAGTCAGGTACACAATCGAAATCAAGCACAAAAGATAATCTATGAAAGAAATTCACAACGAGTGGAAAGAACAAGTAGTGCTCGAAGGCGACACGTGTGTTTCGTAGACCAGTTCGCCCTTCTACCAAAGGACTACGTCTGGTTGGAGGGACTTGTGATTGAACACAGGAGCAAACCTCTCTCCGTCCTATTCTCCTTCAACTAGGAGTTGATCATGGTAGATGCTTATCGGTGATCTCCAAGCCTTCGACAGACTTCCTTTGCGAACCACAATCACTCTTGGTTGCCGAAGATGTTACTCGGTGCACAACTCTTGAGCAATAGGTAAAAGAACTCTGACTCATAACCACTTTGATGCTCAACCACCGTCCAAGTTTTGGATTTTGGGTTTCTCTCGGTGGATTTTAAACTCAAATCACTCGGAGAGGGGATGCTCAATCAGTCTTCTCAAAAATCTTAAGCGGAGCAGCCGACGGAAAACGTTGGAGCGGGGTGGCTATTTATAGCCGTAGCCTTCCCTGATGGGAAATGACCATTATGGACACACGGTCTAGCCAATGGCAAACCGACACGTTTGCAACATCGGATTTTCGAAGCAACGGTAACATTACTTGAGGAACAAGTAATGCCAACTCTTCGGTCTGAGACAAATCTCTCGCAGTCTCTTGCTGGCAAGTATTTGCTCGGAACACAAAGAGATTTCTCTCACAACTTTCATAGGTTTGGGCTAAGCATCACAGCAGATCCAAGCTTAGAGACCTATACCTCTCTTAATAGTACAAAGGCCCTAAGACTCAAAAAAGAGAAGAAGAAGAAGAACGAATAGAATTCTACGTCTTCGCTTCGTCTTCGAACTTCTCAGTCTCTTTCCTTCGGGCCACCTCCGAACCAATTGCTTCACAGTAGCAACAAAAGGGGTCAACTTGTTCGCATCAATCTGCTCGCCAAAACGGCTTAGAGAGATATGACACAACATCTCTGTATCTCAAATATCCTTAGGTGAAGTTCCTCAAACTTGACACCAAAGTTAGCATTCTCCTTCGGTTCTGCATGGACTATTTCTCTCTCTGTGCACTACCAAACAAATCAGTCCATGCCTGTTTCTGTTAACAATCTCCAAAACATATGAGGGCAAGAATTGCACCAACAGTTAGTGTGGACAAGTCTAGTATTTTTTTAGTCCAAGAACATATGCGAATGTGAAGGCCAAGGTTTGCTCCTCTCTCGATATTATGACGGAGGCATTGAATGACAAAAATTTGGGATTGCCAGCTATAGTTGGACTTGATAAAAGTGAGAGTTCCCAGTATTTGATTGACCGGTTAGTGCTGAGACTTAATGGTTGGAAGAAAAGATGTCTGTCTTGAGGAGGCAAAGAGATCCTTATTAAATCAGTAGCACACGTTATACCAACTTATGCAATGTCCATTTTCAAAATTTGTAAAAAATTACAAAGGAATCATAGACGCGATATCCTTTTTGGTGGGGCGATGATGTAACTCACAAGAGGATGCACTACTTTGCATGGTGGAAGATGTGCATACTAAAGAAGAAAGGCGCATGGAATTTAGAGATATATGTTGCTTTAAACTTGCATTATTGGCTAAACAAGCTTATCGTCTCATTGATAACCCAGACCCCTATGTGCATAGATCTTGAAGGAGAAATATTACCCAGATGGTGATCTTATGTGTGCAACTTTGAAAAACAAAGCTTCATATACTTGGCAAAGTATTATGGCTGGTGTTGAAACCCTAAAACTTGGGCATATATGGAGAGTCTGGGATGGGTGGAAAATCAGTATTTGGGAGGATGAATGGATCCCACAATCTCCATCAGGGAAGGTGATTAGAACTAGATTAACAACCTCCTGACTCATGTGAGTGATCTTATAAACCCTGCATTAGGCCATTGGGGCGAACTACTGGTGATCCCACAATCTCCATTGGGAGATGGATGCCCAACGGATCCTTGCAATACCTCTTCCTTTGCATGAAATGAGAGATTTCCTGGCGCGGAATTGTACAAAATCAGGCACTTTTACAGTGCGCTCAGCCTATCATGTTGTATGGCAATCCCAGTTTGGCCACAAAGTTATAGAATTCAGAAGGACCTTCTACGCAAAGTGATACATGGGGCTCAGTTTGGAGCCTATGGTGTCCAACTATGATTCTTTTTATTTGAAGGGCGCTATATAGCGTGGTCCCGTGCCGATCAGTACTAGCCAACAAGCATCTCAAAATCAATCCATGTTGTCCTACTTGCAAAGTAGGTCCTGATACGATCAAGCATCCGTTGTTCGAGTGCAAGCTTGTGTCGGACGTGTGGAAGTTGCTTTGCATCGAGGATATTATCAAAAGGGCGATATGTGTGGACAGGGTTGGTGAGGCTATACTAGAGCACTTTATATGTATGATGGAGCATGACATTCATATATTAGGTCTGCACAAGTTGAGAGAAACAGTGGCAACCCCAGCTTGGTATTTGTGGTATGAACGTAGAAAATTGACCCATGGAGAAGAAACTCAAAGGGCAGTCCAAATAAATTTGGCGGTGAGAGGAGGCAAAATTCATTATCTCATGCAGTCCGAAACCAATGCGGAGAGTGGCTGGTTGGGTAAAACCAAGAAACGGTTATGTGAAACTAAACATTGATGTTGGGTTGGATATGGGTACACTTGAGGGACCGGTTGGCGCAGTGCTCCGGGATCACAATTGGAAGTTCATTGTTGCTGCAAATGCAGAAGTTGATATATGCTTTGATTCTTTCACGGGAGAGGCTATCGTGGTTAGATTTGACATGAATCTTGCGTCGGATGTTTGTAAGTTGCTTGGCATCGAGGATATTGTCAAAAAGGCGCTCGATGTGGACAAGACCGGCGATGCTATAATAGAGCACTTGTTGTGTATGATGGAGCATGCGATTCATATATTAGGTCTGCCCAAGTTGAGAGAAACAGCGGCAACCGCAGCTTGGTATTTGTGGTATGAGCGTCGAAAATTTACCAATGGAGAAGAAACTCAAAGTGCAGCCCAAATAAATTTGATAGTGAGAGGATTTGCGACAAATTTCATAATCCCATGCAGTCCGAAACCAATGCGGAGAGTGGCTGGTTGGGTGAATCCAAGGTAAGATTATGTGAAACTAAACGTTGGTGCTGAGTTGGATATGCATACACTTGAGGGATCAATTGGCGCAGTGCTCCGGGGTCACAATTGGAAGTTCATTGGTGCTGCAAATGCAGAAATTGATATATGCTTTGATTCTTTCACGACAAAGGATACCGCCGCTTAGATTTGGCATGAATGTAGCTCGTACAGCGGGATGCAGCAAAACTGAGATCAAGTGTGACAGCGTGGAGGTGTTTAAAAAAATTAGATGGCAGCTCTTCTTCTCACGGGTTAGCTAGGATAGCTGAGTTTTCTCCTCCTAAATTATGGATAGATTCTACCCCTAGTGCGATCATCCCAATACTTGTAAGGGATATTACTCTTCTAACGCATGAATAAAGGAGGAGATGACTGTAAAAACAACAACAGCAGCAGCCACACGAGATCCCTCACCTGACACCGGCAGACACAGCTGAGCCACAGAGAATCCCCTCCAATCTCTCCCCCATCTTCCCCGACCCCAAGAACCCATCTCCCATCAGTCCACCATCACTCTTCTTCCTCCCCCTTCTCCATCCATGCCCCTGCCCCTCCCCTCCTACCTCTCCGCCCTCCCCTCCCCGCCCCCCTCCCCTCTCATGCTCCTGCGTCTGCCCCCCTGCCTCCTCTCCTCCTCGTCCTGCTCCGCTCCTCTCCTCCTCCCCGCCATTCCTCACGATCCCAGCCCGCGCCCCTAGGCAACCAAGCCCGCGACCCCCGATCCGATCCGTCCTCCCCGTCACGCAGATCGCTGGATGTGCTAGTCTAGTGCCAGTCGGGATCCCGCCTGCTCGCCGCCGTCTCTGGGTTTGTTGCTAGCGCGCTTCTTCTCGCTCCGCCCGCCATGGACGGCGTCCGGAGCTTAGCACAGTCCCTGGGAGCCGAAGATGGCGGCCGGAGCAACCTTTTCCGCACCCTTGGCCCGGCGCTCTTCATCTCGATTGGGTACATCGACCTCGGCAAGTGGGTCACCACCGTGGACGCCGGCTCTCGCTTCGGCTATGATCTCGTGCTGCTCGTGCTGCTCTTCAACTTCTCCGCCGTCCTCTGCCAGTACCTCTCCATATGCATCGGCATGGTCACTACCAAGAATCTTGCCCAGGTAACCACCACTCTCCTCGCTTCCTTCTTCGTCTTGCTTTGCAGAGTTATTCAAACAGCTCTAGCGAGTCGCCATGGATGACCTAGATACGATTGGCAGTGTTCTCCAATGATACAATAGCTCCCATGTAATCAAAGTTCCTCTTTGTTTTTTAAGACAAAAGGTAAACTTTCGTTACCCGGCCATTCGAAGACACAAAGTTTCTTACAAATTGAAAGGTAAAGCTGGGTAGTGTACATGAATAATCAGTGCCCCCCAAACCAGAGGAACACTATCCAGAACTGCACGCAGGTAGCAAACTTGAGCAAAATCACGTCCCCAAAGCCAAAAGGCATTACCCCACAGCTGCACGCAGGCAGCAACCAGCAATCACCCACCCAAAGTTCCTCTTTTTTTTGGCTCCCTTTTACCTTTAGAGAATTCAGCTCTTTCTAAATGTTGTCCATTTCCTTTCAAATAAATAAATAAATGCTGTCCTTTTCCTTTCAAATAAATAAATAAATGTTGTCCTTTACCATTCTGTATCATTCACCTGTATGCATCGAATTCGTTCTGCGGGAATTTGATTTTTGTTTTGTTGCGATACTTTTACATGAACATGAAGATATGCGTCCAGGAGTACAGTCAGCCAATATGTGTTGGCCTTGGTGTTCAGGCATTGCTGTCCTTGTTAACTGCAGAGATTACCATGGTATGTCTAGGCACTTTACACAAATCTATGTTCTGTCAGTGCTTCATTCCGGAAATTTTCTTTGCCTATGTGATACATGCATTAACTTGCCAAAGCATGTGATGTTACTGGTTCCCAAGTTCCAAAATTTTGATGGTCTGACGGTGATGTTTGGTTATTTCAGATATCAGGCATTGCAATGGGGTTTAACCTTGTATTCGAATACGATGACCTTGTCACAGGCATATGGTTTGCAAGCTTTGCAGTTAATCTACTACCATATGCGATCTCCCATCTGGTAATTTTAATAAAAACTGCATCTCGTACGAGGAACCTTCTCAAATTCTTACGTGCACTTGGCTCCTGCTTCTGCCCATTACAGGACAAGAAGATGGCTGGAATATTCAATGCCTGCATAGCAGGTCTCGCACTTGTTTGTTTCGTGCTTGGTTTATTGGTCAGTCAACCAAGAGTTCCTCTCGATATGGATGTGATGTTCCCCAAGTTGAGTGGTGAAAGTGCCTACTCGCTCATGGCACTTCTGGGTGGAAATGTAATAGCGCACAACTTCTATGTTCATTCATCATTTGTACAGGTAAGTACTTTCCGTGTTTCTTGTTCATGGTCACTTGAAAGATATTCAGGTAGTGTGGTGCATTAGTTACATTTGGGGCCCTTAATAAACTTGTCTTCAGTTCCATATCAAGTTCGTGTGGCTGTGTTTAAACTTATGTAATTCGGAATGTGCCGTGTATGGTGTTTACGACATTCCATATTTTGTCAACCAAGTTATGCCACCTTTTTCTTGAGATGAATCAACTTATACCACTGACAGTACTAAATACATCACACACGATACAAAACTGGTTTTTTCATCACCAGAAAAAGTACAAACTATTGGAATTCTTGGTGTGCTGGTTTCACATCAATAGCACCTTATCTTCCATTGGAAGTTTTTAAATGCAGATGTCTGTAGGCCCGTTTGGCCCAATGTAAGGCTTTCCCTTCCAGTAATTTGATATGTCGCCTTCATGCGTTCTCACTCCTAGCAGTCAACGATCTTCAGTATTTGCTGTTTGACCTTCAAGACTTTTAAGTTACAGATTTCTCACCGGCTCACCGCTCATAGTGGATACCAACATAGCTTTCATACTTTCGTACCCTAAAACTAGGTGGCTCAGATCCACCTTGAGTTTGTACACATGTTTATAGGCCTGTTAATCTAGGTTGGCCCATGCAAGGCTTGTATATACCCCTTTTCCGGTAATGGGTAGGCATATACTTGTGAACAGCACAATTCTCTCCCTCTCAGCAGAGTTATCATACAGTCTTAACTAACCAGCATCCATGTTGCATTTTGTTAGACAAGATCAATCTTAGTCTGTAAACACCCCACTAAGCCATATAAGTTTAGATCCCGAGTCCTTGTTACCAGTGATGACTTTGTGGTATGATATACTGGTGTGGTTTGTTAATCCCTAAAAGAATTGTGTGCGTCTGTGCGAAGGCATGATAGAAGATATGTAATTTATGTTCTTGTTTTCTCACAAAAAGAAAAGGCAAACCTGTTCGTGCTACCTTACATGAAGTGTGATGAAAAACTCAACTTGATTTATGGAAAATCTGTTGGACTTCAGTAAACAAAATGATAGTTAAAACACCAGCATTCTGCAGCCAGTCCCTATGTGGTTATGACACTGACTTGAGGTCTTGGAAATTCATCATGTTTTTGGTGTTTACGAACAGTTATATAACACATCAAGTACATCTTCATTTGTTGATTCGACAAATAAGTTTATTTTGCTTAATTTGTACTCTGCATATTGTACCCCCTTTACCTTGTTTATGTTAATTTGAATATCATATGTGCAGGCTCAAAGAAGATCCCCTGTTACACTTGGGGCCTTATTTCATGACCACCTTGTTTCGATCTTATTTATTTTTTCTGGGGTTTTTCTTGTGAACTATGTTCTGATAAGCTCAGCAGCAGTTGGATCCGGTGATACACTGCTCCTGACCTTTCAAGATGTTGTGGAGCTAATGAACCAGGTCCGTGTCCTTTCTGTAGTTCCTACTTACCTTTTAAGTTTTGTATCTGACATGTCCCACCCATCCCACATATTGAATTATTTGCGATATTGCCTTTTTTTTATTTCAGTCCTGCATTGAAGTTATATTCTGAGTTTTTCTGAATCTTGTCTTCTGCAGATATTCATGAATCCTGCAGCGCCGCTTGTGTTCTTAATGGTTCTTCTCCTTTCGAGCCACATCGTCTCACTGTCATCTATTATTGGTAGCCATGCAATTGTAGAGAATTTCTTTGGTATAAACCTTTCTCTTTCAGCACATCATCTGCTACTGAAGGTTTTTGCCATGATTCCTACAATCTACTATGCAAAGGTTGCGGGCTCAGAAGCGATATATCAGTTAATTATCATCTGTCCAGTCATCCAGGCTATGCTCCTTCCTGCGTCTGTTATACCTGTTTTCCGGGTTGCTTCGTCAAGATCAATAATGGGCAACTACAGAATATCTTCATCTGTTGAAATATTGGCCTTTCTCGCATTTCTTCTCATGCTATTTACGAATATCATTTTCAAGGCAGAAATCCTGTTTGGTGATAGCACCTGGACAAACAGCATGAAAGGGAACACCGGGAGCCCTGTTGTACTTCCATATACTCTTATCGTCCTAATTTCATGTTCATGTCTTCTGTTTACACTGTTCCTGGCTGTTACTCCACTGAAGTCTGCAAGTAATGAAGCTGAAACTCTGGAGTTCTCTATGCACTCTCAGAGAGAACCATTGGGCAGTACTCACCATAGAGAAGATGTTTTTCTGGAAGATGTTGCCCATGAAGAAGTTCAAAGGTCTTCTACTGATGCTATTCTCAGGGATCCAATGGAAAGTCATCAAAATCATCAGAAATCAGCTTTGGAGCATACTGAAAGTTCTGACACCACTGTAGAGTCTGATCCTGACAGTCAACAATCAACTGCTTATGCAGTGAGTACTCCTAAAGCTCAACCCTCACCACCTGTCTTCCATGAAGAGCCAAAACCAGTTTGTGTGGCTGACTGGACAGAGTCGGTACCAAAGGTTTCTACAGCCAGTGAAGTAGAACATATTCATGCAGAGAACATCAAAAGGAAGAGTGCAACTGAAAAAGATGTTGAAGTAGTAGCAGAAGTTTGCAGGGACAAGGATATTGTTGCCTCACATAAATTGGAACATGAGAAGTCTGCTGGAGGCAGAGCACCTTCCAATCCTGATGGTCCACCATCTCTTACTTTCAGCAGGGGAAAAGACTCTGATGCTGGCAGTGGCAGCCTCTCGACACAGTCTGGTTTGGGCCGTGCTGCAAGGAAGCAGTTAGCAGCACATCTTGACGAGTTCTGGGGGCATCTTTTTGATTATCATGGTAAGCTTACACAAGAGGCTAATGAAAAAAGGTATAACTTTTTGCTTGGACTGGACTTGAGAGCAGCTAATTCTGCTGTGAGGGCTGATAACCAAACCATTGAAGCTTCAAAGAGCCCCTTGATGAGAGATGCGCTGCGAGCATCAGCTACCTCACTGAACTCGTGGGACCCGATGTCCCGTGATAAGGATATCCGTAGTCTAGACTGGAGTTCTGGGCATCAGATGGGTCCAATGGGTTCATCCAACTGGTCTCAGAGCATGAATTCACCATATACAGACATTTCGAGTTCAAGCAGCAGCTTACTTGAGCAAAATGCAAAATACTATTCAAATTTCAATATGCCATCTTACTCTGATAATCAGTTATATCAGCCTGCTACTATTCATGGATATCAGCTGGCATCTTATTTGAAAGGGATGAATGCAAGTAGAAATCAGCACTCTAACATCCCCCTGGACCCAAGACGGGTTCCTAGGTCATCTGAATATTCTTTTTCTAACTATGCTGATCCTGTTATGCATGCCCGCAACCAAAATTTACGGGGTTCACTGGGAGCGAACTCTCCACAAAGCCCAACAATGAATCGCTTAAATGCAACGGTTGAGAGACCTTATTATGATTCTACCTCTGTTGATGAAAGTGGAAGTGTTGGCTCACCTGGATACTCAAAGAAGTATCACAGTTCACCTGACATATCTGCAGTAATTGCTGCAAGCAGAAAGGCTTGGTTGAACGAAGCAAATATAGGTGGTGCTGCCGGAAATCAATCATACCTAAGTAAGCTGGCATCTGAGAGATCACAGTATGTGGACTCGGCAGCCAGGTCCAAAGCTCAAATTGCATTTAATGAGCGGTCACAACATAATCTCCAAAGAGATGTCCTTTCTTTGCAGTTGGGTATGAACCCCAACAATAAATCCCTTTGGGCCCAACAACCGTTTGAACAGCTGTTTGGTATGTCAAGTGCAGAATTGAATAAGAGTGAGGTGAACATTGGCCAGAGATCAAGTGGCATGACAAAGGATGATTCCTCTTACACAGAGTGTGAGGCAGAGCTTCTTCAATCTCTTAGGCTTTGCATCATGAATATCTTGAAACTGGAAGGATCAGGAGGGCTCTTTAGGCAAAATGGTGGTTGTGATGAAAATTTAATTGATCAAGTTGCAGCAGCTGAGAGACTTTCACAAGAAACAACTGAGAATCTGTTGTCAGCTGATCTTCTGCGCATGCGCGGTTGTGGTGAAACCTGCGTTTGGCAGGCTACCCTGGTTGTTAGTTTTGGTGTCTGGTGTATCCGCCGGGTACTGGATCTTTCCCTTGTGGAAAGTAGACCAGAACTTTGGGGGAAGTACACATATGTTCTGAACCGTCTTCAGGTGATTCCTTTGTCTTATGTACTTTTACCATTAAAATGTTTTTTTAGGGCAAATGAGAGCGGCGAAAGGCTCCCACTGATTTTTATTATTATTATAGTAAGTTAGGGATCAACTATCAAGCTATTTACATAGGTTAGGGGAAGGAAAGCAGGGGGGTTGAGGTGAGAGTAGCTAACAAAAATACAAGGAGAGCAGGGGGAGATTATAGAGAATGTACAAAAGAGAGTATAAAAGGGAAGAGGATTTGTAGCACCTGGGTGCTCCACATCCCTATATGAACATTAAGTTCAAAAAAATACCAGGAAATTTCAAAAAAAAAATCTGGATTTTTGGATATGAAACCTGGGTGCCCAATCTGCATTCGTGTGAAATTTCGTGAAAAAATACCAGAAAACGTATCCGTGGCAAAAAAGACAACATTTTCTATGTACCGAAAACCCTGGTTTGGATGGATTTTAGTTCAGACTGTATTTTCTTCGCCACGGATACGTTTCCTGGTATTTTTCTATGGAACTTCATACGGGAGTAGATTGGACACCGAAGTTTGGTATCCCAAAATTTCAGTTTTTTTTTATAATTTTCCTGGTATTTTTAAATTTAATTTTCGTATAGGGGGCGGAGCACCCATGTGCTCCTGTGTATTTCCTGTATAAAAGGGGCTAGTTTCTGTTTGGATCTGTGGACTAGGAGTGCAAAATGTGGCTACCCCTGAAAGAAGGATCCAGGTATTGGTTGACTCATCCATGTAGCAAAGGTTATAAGCATCCTGACTGCATTAATTTGAAAATTAACCTCACCTTCCATTAAGTTACTTTAAATGCATATTTATTTGAGCATAGCAAGTTGGGCAGATATCATGCTGTTGGGAGTATTTGATGATGCAAATAAAGTGACCCACTACTATATATGGCATTTGCATAGATTGGAGTTGGACTTATAGTTGTATATAATCCACAAGTGAAACAAACTTACCTTAATTCTCAACTTGGCATCTCTCTTGCGATTTCTCCTTGAGAAAAGACAAACATAAATGGGCTTTGTCTGCTCAGTTGCATTGGATTGTTAGATTGTGCTGCTGTGAGAATGCAGAGGCAAAACACCTATTCTTACTGGGTTCATTTTGCTAGCAGTTTTTGCTGATGTTATATATCTACCTTAACGCAGGGAATCATTGAACCCGCCTTTTCCAAGCCCCGGAAACCTCTCACCGGGTGCGCATGCCTTCAGATAACAGGCCCGGGTGCCAGGCCCATTTCTGGCACCTTCACCACTTCAGCTGCCATCTTGGAGACGATCAAGGACGTGGAAGTAGCTATCTGTGGACGCAAGGGTCGAAGCGGAACAGCAGCAGGAGACGTAGCTTTTCCTAAAGGGAAGGAGAACCTGGCTTCAGTTCTCAAGCGGTACAAGCGTAGGCTGTCGAGCAAGCCATCTGCTGGGCAATAGCGACATGTTTTTACTTGTTTTGTAGGGTTTCTGGCGCCGTCCTAGGGGCAGGTCGCCCTTTCCTGCTTCTCAAGTCCTAGTGGTTTTTTCGTTGCACAGCGTTTCTAAGGGGGGGCCTGGGAGCCCCTTGACCTTTTTGGGCCCTTCGGTTTTTGCATGTGATGCTTGACAGGGGCCAAGGATGATGCAGGGTAAACCATGTTTTGCCGCCTGAGCGCGGTGTGTTAGAGAAAGTGCGATCTGCTGAATCAGTGGTGTAAAAGCTCAACTGGACTTTTTTAGGCCTTCTGTGCCTGTGCCCCATGTGACTTTGTAGAGAGGTTACAAGAAATGTTAATGTGATGTTCGTTTGACATGTGCATGGTTAATGTGATGCTTCTGGGCATGAATGAGATGCAATGCAGTCCTGGCAGGATATTTGATCCTGGGGTTCTCTCTTTATTTCATGTGACCGCCCTGTGCTATATATCGTTCGGCTGTTGTTTGGCGATGAGTTTTCTGATATGTCCATTCATGGCATCTTACTTTTTAGGGAAACACTTATACTCAGACGTCTGATCCCTTTCAATTGTCAGACGTGTGCTCTTCCGTCGATCTCCTTTTAATCACATGGCTGAAAAGTTCCAACAACAAGCACAGTAAATAAACACGCCCGTGAGTGATCCTCCTCTAATTGCTCCCAAATCGGGCATCCATGAGTTGATGCATCCAGGTGAAGGTACCACAAATCCACAACCCGTGAGTGATCCTCTTCGATGTGAATGGATTTATTTGCCTAGTGCTTCTTGTTAATCATTCATTCTTGATTTCCACCATATACATGCTCCTAATGTAGAGGTTTAATGTAGCACACAACAATGTTAGGCATACCTTAAACTTGTGCACCTAAATCTTGTCCGGCAAGCACGCAAATTTCTAAAATCAAATTTCTATGCTTCTAGTGCATGACAGCACCAAATCGTTGGTTTGCGTTAGGCATGCTTCCTACTTTGATTTCTTGTAGTATATGTTTTTATGGTAATTATTCTTGCTACGACCATTGAAGCTATATACTTCTTTTAGTAACTACTACTCCCTCTGTAAACTAATATAAGAGTGTTTAGATTACTAAAGTAGTGTTCTAAACGCTCTTATATTAGTTTATGAAGGGAGTATCAAGTTTTGCGTCACCCGTTACCTGCGTGTGCTTCAACCACTGCTGGCGTTGCCTCATTGACTGAGCTTTTGTCTCAACTATTGCTAGTGTGTGCTTCGTTGTTTCTCCCTGATGCTTTTACTATACAGATTTTGTGCTACAACCCGGCATTCAATAAAGATGCCAGATTTTGTGCCACAACCCGGCATGAAATAAAGATGCCAAGTGTGCTAGGGCCAAAACGCAGTTAGATTGTTGACGATGGCGAGCTCGCGGTGCATGTGAGACGGTCCATTCAACTACACAGCGGCAACCATGGTTCATTGGTTCTCTATGCCTCCTCAAAATGGCCTCATGGCATGACGTTGTCGGCATACAAGATGGACGTGCTAAGGTGGAGGAAATTTGGCAGTAATACGAACTGTCAAAATTTGAGTCAAGACTCAATTTTAACAGTTAACCCCACATGAAATATTGATACGAATAACACATACGCGTGAATATAGCCGTTTAAGGATTTAGTGCCAGATAATTTAGCAACAAAGTGGATATTGCACATTGCTTTCAAAGAGAGCCTGGGCAGTGACCTCATTCACTTGACATACCAAACATAGGCTAAAGGAGACGGTGCGACCAGCTCTACACGCAAAATGCACCATGAGGGTTGATAGTAAGCAGAAGGACCAAAACAGATTTTTGGTGCCAGCCACCTGAAAAAGGCAACATTATATAGGTTGTTTCTACTTTGGAGGAAGTAGACCAAGATGTGACCGCCTCTGAACTAGATGATGTTTATTTATAAACTTATCCGCATGGGATGGATAGGCCCCTTTGATGTACGCCCGGAGACACTTGCGGTATGAGAAATCCGCCCAATCACCATTTGTTCTAACCACATACAGGCATCTGGACATCTTGAAATCAGGATGTTTGTTAACCTACAAACATGATGAGCATGCCACAGATTAGGAGATGTTCACAAAATTTACATATCCTTAGGCTCACAGTGAAAAGATTACTCTCACAAGGTACCAGTACATGTTCAGAGCAATGTGAACTTGCAAATTATCAAGATTGAGCCTCAACAGAAATAATAAAATTTCTAGACAAATAAACAGGACAATGGTTGAGACTCGAGACTGCAGTTCTATTCTTATGCTCATGGAGGTCCTCCTAAGGAATTAAAAGCACTGCACACACTAAGGTTCTGAGATTTCTAACAAGCACATGATAAATTTTTTAAGATAATATATTTAATAATACAAGCATGGCAATGAAGAACAAAGCAAAAATAAATAGATTTGTTCTAGGGTCTCATGTCTATCTTAGTAAAGAGAACCGATCATGCTAACTCACCATAATAGCATCAAGTCCACAACCAATCTTGTCTTCCGAACGGGGGTGGTGAGCAAGAACCTTTTCTACCACAACCTTTTCATCTTCCGGACTTAAAAACGCACCATCTCCATATCTGTTATAACAGAACACTATCAGAAATGTGATATATGATCGTAGGCACACAACAGCACATCCTTGCAAATTGCAAGTTTTATAGTACAGCAACACATATTATTACATAAGTGTGCTTTTCATCAGCTGCACCATTTTTGAAAGGGAATTACAACATTCACGCCCCAAGGCAAACTCATGGACATACAACAACACACCCCACAAGGCAAACTCATGAACATCCAACAACACAAGGCACATGCAACTCATGGACACACGTCAACACACGTGACGTGCCACAAGGCAAACTCAACACACAAGACGCCCATCTATCTACGGGAGGATAAAGCCGGACGCTGCTGAATGAAGAGCCGCCGCGCGCTGTCTCAGAGTGTGTGATTGTCAAACAAAAATCGAACAAGCAACTCAACCCAGCCATATGGTCATATCACCTTATGCAATCAACCATATCAACCTTCTTGGATACTCCAATCCCAATCGAATCCCCTTCCTTAATAAAGAGAGCTGAACTATCAAAGAGTCATTCCAGTATTCTAGTTATTTAACTGAATTAGGTATGTGCCCGTGCGTTGCCACGGGTCCAATATGTTTTTAACACAATAAGAGGACCATACGGGACAAATTTTGATGCAAAACAAAATAATATTATGGTTTAGTTATAAAGCATATATTTTCTGATATTTCTTAAACTGACAAAATAGGTATGTGTGTTTGTGATTGATCTTTATTGGGTTACCAAAGATAAGGATGATACTTATGTGCTTACGAACCATGAATTTATTGCTATTTATTGGATTACCAAAGATGTCTGACGGAGGATGAAGGTACGAGCGAAACGCAGGTTCGACGGGAGAGGAAACCTTACGTATTTTTTAAGTAAGTAGAGATAGAGATGATCCAACAATACGTTTTTCATCACAGAATGCTTCGATGGTCCTACATATTCCAGTTGTTTAAACATAACCACAGCAATATAGGAAATGGAAAATTGCATCTTATCGAAATATTCACATACAATTTCTCTTTAGAAAACTGTTAGTTTGACGATTTCTCAGGAAATCCTGATTACCTAGCTCACATTCTTTTACAATGTTTCTTTTTCTCGAACCATTATGGCATGAAAATCTTACGAGTCAAATGTGCACAGCACTGAAAAATCCGTGAGTCTGCGACTTGAGCTTCCTAATCATTGCAACGAGAGGAGAAACGAACAACTGACCTGCTGGAATGGAGGATGTTTTTGACAAGTTCCACGACGGGCCCAACTTCGCGGAGGATCTCCGCCTCAGCCACCTCCCACTGCTCCTCCTCGGCCCCCGGAGCGGAGGGCTCGTTGCCGGCGGGGAGGTCGCAGAACAGGCGGCTGGGGGTGTAGAGTGCAGCAGAAGTGGCGTGCGGCGGGAAGCCGCCGTGGAGGATGCGCGTGGCCGCTCGAGCGAGGGCGGCGGCCAAGGCCATGGCTTCTTCAGCTACGGCGAGAAAGGGTTTCTCCTTGGGGTTTCAACAGATCAGTAGTATGGGCCTGGGCTTTTTCTCTTGAGACTCAGGGCATCTTAAACCGCCAGCAAGCATTTTGTTCGAGGTTCGAACTTGTTCCGTCATCCAGCACGGCACCCATCCATTCATGAATTTCTAAAAAAATAAATCCATCCATTCATGAACAGGCATGAACGTCCACTTTCTCATAAATCAGAAGCAAACTGGGAGGTTTTGCAGGTGCCCAGATCACTTCCACGCACGTGTCTGATATCCCGGTCCCACCTAAAAACCCTCTCCCTCGTCCAAGATCTTTCTCGCACGAAGCAGTTGCCGTACATTCATGCCGGTCAACGCAGGGCCACATTCATGCCGCTCTAGAGCGGACACGAACTCTCGCTGGAGCCGGCATTGAAGCAGCGTGCTAACCGGAAGTGTGTCCGCGTTTCGTCCCGATGCACGCACATTCTCTCCGCATTCAAATGACACCTGTCCGTCCACCTCCCACTATTAACCAAGCATGGTTGCCAAGGAACCTATTGTGGCGCCCCCATGCAAACGACATACGGCCGTCCGACATTAAACACCCCGCCGCTTGGCCTGACATCCCGCCTGATATTTAAACATGGGCACACCCGACAACATCCACATCACACCTCCGCTCACGATTTCCTGTATGCATCACACCCGTCATGGCCTCAAGCTCCAAAGCCCTGTGGGACTGATATGTCTATTTTGCATCATGTTTTCTTATTTTTTTTATAGTATTTTTATTTAATATAACACTTTATGGAGTAATTCTAATGGCTTTTCTCTCATAATATGTAAGGTTTACACAAAGAGAGAAATTACCGGCAGCTGGAATTCTGGACCTGAAAAAAAACCAATGTCAGAGATACCTATTCTGCACATCTCCAAATGAGCCGAAATTTTACGGAGATTTATTTTGAAATATTTTTTTTGGAGAAAACAAATACCAGAGGGTGCCACCCAGGTGCCCACTAGGCACCAGGGCGCGCCCTGGTGGGTAGTGGGCCCCCTAGCCATCCTTCGGTGGCCATCCTCTGGTATATGAGGTCATTTGACCTAGCAAAAATAAGGAGAGGACTTTCGGGACGGAGCGCCGCCGTCTCAAGGCGAAACTAGGGCAGGAGCACTTTTGCTCTCTGGCGGAGCGATTCCGCCGGGGATACTTCCCTTCGAGAGGGGGAAATCGAAGCTATCGTCATCACCAACAACCCTCTCATCATGGGAGGGCCAATCTTCATCAACATCTTCAACAACACCATCTCATCTCAAACCCCTAGTTCATCTCTTGTGTTCAATCTTTGTATCAAAACCTCAGATTGGTACCTGTGGGTGACTAGTAGTGTTGATTACATCTTGTAGTTGATGCTAGCTGGTTTATTTGGTGGAAGATTATATGTTCAGATCTACTATGCTATTCAATACCACTCTAATCTTGATCATGGATATATTTTGCGAGTAGTTACTTTTGTTCTTGAGGAGAATACTTGTCATAAGTAATCATGTGAATTTGATATTCGTTCCATATTTTGATGGTATGCATGTTGAGATTCCCTTAGTGGTGTAATGTTGATATCGATTACATGACACTTCACCATCTTTGGGCCCAAGAAAATGCATTGTGGAGTAGTTATTAGATGATGGGTTGCTAGAGTGACAGAAGCTTAAACCCTAGTTTATGCGCTATTCCGTAAGGGGCTGATTTGGATCCATATGTTTAATAATTTTATCTTAATTCTTCTTTCGTAGTTGCGGATGCTTGCGAGAGGAGTTAATCATAAGTGGGAGTCTTGTTCAAGTAAGAACAACACCCACACACCGGTCCACCCACATATCAAATTATCAAAGTAGCAAACGCAAATCAAACCACCATGATGAAAGTGACTAGATGAAATTCCTGTGTGTCCTAAAAAACGCTTTGCTTATTATAAGAGACTGTTCCGGCCTGTCCTTTGCTATAAAAATGATTGAGATACCTTGCTGCACTTATTGTTACCATTGTTACTTATTACTTGTAACAAATTATCTTTCTATCAGACTACCTGTTACCGACAATTTCAGTGCCTGCAGAAATTACCTTGCTGAAAACCGCTTATCATTTCCTTCTGCTCCTCATTGGGTTCGACACTCTTTATTGAAAGGACTACGATTGATCCCCTATACTCGTGGGTCATCAAGACTCTTTTCTGGCGCCGTTTCCGGGGAGTGAAGTGCTTTTGGTGAGTGGAAATTGGTAAGGAAAAATTTATACTACGTGCTGAAATTTACTGTCACTTGTTACTATGGAAAACAATCCTTTGAGGGGTTTGTTCGGGGTATCTTCACCTCTACCGGAAGCACAAAGAGTTGCTCCTCAACCTACTGCACCTACTGAAAATATTTGTTATGAGATTCCTTCGGTATGATAGAGAAACTGCTAGCTAATCCTTATGCAAGAGATGGAACACTACATCCTGATATGCACCTAACCTATGTGGATGAAGTTTGTGGATTATTTAAGCTTGCAAGTTTACCCGGAGATGAGGTTAAGAAGAAGGTTTTCTCTTATCTTTGCGGGGAAAAACATTGACATGGTATAGGCTATGTGATGATATTAGAGCTTGGGATTGGAATCGGTTAAAATTGGAATTTCATCAAAAAAATTATCCTATGCATCTAGTTTATCGTGATCGGAATTATATATATATATATATATATATATATATATATATATAATTATTGGCCTCGTGAAGGAGAAAGCATTGCTCAAGCTTGGGGGAGGCTTAAATACATGATGTATACATGCCCCAATCATGAGCTCTCAAGGGAAATTATCGTACAAAATTTGTATGCTCGGCTTTCTCTTGATGATCAAACCATGCTCGATTCTTCTTCGACTAGCTCTTTTATGAAGAAAACTATTGAATTCAGGTGGGACTTTCTTGAAAGAATTAAACGCAACTCCGAAGATTGGGAACTTGACAAAGGTAATGAGTCAGGTATAACACAAGTTCGATTGTGTTAAATCTTTTATGGATACCAACGCTTTTCAAAAGTTCAGCACTAAATATGGACTTGACTCTGAGATAGTAGCCTCTTTTTGTGAATCATTTGCTACTCATGTTGACCTCCCTAAGGAGAAGTGGTTTAAATATCATCCCCCTATTAACAAAAAGATTGAGGAGCCAGTTATAGTTAAAGATGAAACTATCATTTACAATGTTGACCCAGTTGTGCCTACCGCTTATATTGAAAAACCACCTTTCCCTGTTAGGATAAAGGAACATGCTAAAGTCTCAACCGTGGTTAACAAAAGTAATATTAGAGCACCTAGACCCTCCGAACAAATTAAAGTAGAACCTAGTATTGCTATGGTTAAAGACCTCTTGCTCGATAGTATTGATGGGCATGTTATTTATTTCTGTGATGAAGCTGCTAGAATAGCCAAACCTGATACTAAAGGATAAGAATAAGCCCATTGTTGATATGCCTGTTGTCTCAATGAAAATAGGAGATCATTGTTATCATGGTTTACATGATTTGGGTGCTAGAGTGAGTGCTATCCCTTTTACTTTATATCAAGAAATTATAAATGATATTGCACCTATGTGATGCCCCCGATTCAATCATACACTAATCATACACGCAAATGTGTACGATCAAGATCAGGGATTCATGAAAGATATCACAACACAACTCTAGACACAAATAAAATAATCCAAGCTTCATATTGCAAGCAAAGGGCCTCGGGGGCTCGAATACAGAAGCTCGAATACACGAGAGCCAGCGAAAGCAACCATATCTGAGTACAAACATAAGTTAAACAAGAATGCCTCAAGAAGGCTAGCACAAAAGCAACATCGATCGAAAAGGCAAGGTCTCCTGCCTGGGACCTCCTAATTACTCCTATTCGTCGGTGGTCTCCACGTAGTAGTAGGCACCATAGGGTAGTAGCCGTCGGCAGTGGCATCTGGCACCTGGGATCCACCATCTAGTCGCAACAACCGGGTATAGGGGGAAAAGAGGTAGCAAAGCAACAGTGAGTACTCATCCAAAGTACTCGCAAGCATCAGATCTATACTAAGTATGCATTGGTATCAAAGGGAGGGATGTATCTGTGGACTATACTGCAGAATGCCAGAATAGAGGGGAAGGCCTAGCCTATCAAAGACTAGCATCTTCAAGCATCTTGCAGCATGTAGAAGAGTAAAGAATATCATTTTATAATTAACAAGTATGTTGTAACATTAGCGCCCAGAGAACCTTTCTCGACTCCCTGCGATAAAGCAATCCCGGAGCCATCATATCCATTACATGCCTCAGCATCCCATTCTAGTTGTATTGATCGGGATACAACTCCGACCGCCCGTTACCGTGGACACGGCTATTCGAATAGATATACTTCCCTGCAGGGGTGCACCAACTTACCCAACATGCTCGATCAACTCTGGCCGGACACACCATCAGGTCATGACCGGCCTCGGTCGATCAACACGCCGTAGTACTACCTATGCTCCGTAGAGAGGTCCGCGCCAGTCTACATCCTAAGTGCTTAGGGGTCCTGGGCCCATCGCCCTTTGCACTCCGAGTTGGTGTGAGCAGGGTGGATACTGGCGCCACCTCTATCCTGGATGGAACGATCTGACCATGCCACAATGATGAACTGGACGTCTGCCAGAGCTTTCGGAAGAATCGTCCGACGCTGAGTGCCCATACTTATTCCCGCGCAGTGGTCAGTGCGAAAAAGGCCAGAGGCCTACTCGGATCACATATCCAAACTGTACTGTGTTGCGAGCGCGCGGTAACAAGCAGAGACTCATGATCGATGTGACCCTGTCGCCCCGTCTCGTGGACTTATGGCAAGGGCCCTAAATGCCCGGCCGTGCCACGTAGAAAACTCGCGGGTACCCTACAGGTCATCCTGACTTCATATTAACTCGCGGGTACCCTCCAGGTCAACCCGACTCGCAAAAGACTGTTAGGAACTCAGGTCCACCTCTACCAGGGGGGTATCGCTTGTCCCTCAAGTCCTAAAGTAACAGTAACTCTCGCGGATACCCCTCGGGGCCGACCCGTCTTTAACATGGTTCTGGGGGTAAAATCAAAGTAACCTGTGTCCAAAACACCAAGGGGGAATCCGAGGAATCACCCTCGATGAAATCCACCTGATGTAATCGTCAAGGCGAACTAGGAGGAATCACCCTCGAGGTTCACGCTTGAGGTGTTGCACGACAGAGTTGTATCGGAAGTGGTGAAGGAGGAATCACCCTCGATGCCGACGACTGAATAGCTACACTACAGAGTTATCATCAGGGGTGTGTTACGAAGTATCACCCTCGACACTCGATAGTAACTCTGCAGAGTCGTACAACTAAGAGGGGTGTGATGTGACATGTTGGGCTCTGGACGTCGATCACATTGATCGAGTCGTCGGTCATCAAGCGGGGGCAACTGGGACAAGGTGAGGGGCCACTGGTGGATCACTAACTAACCTATACTAAGCAGATAGGATAAACAGGTAAAGTACGAAAGCAGGTAACGAAAGCAGGCTATGCATCAGAATAGGAGCAATCAACAACAGTAGCAAAATCTAATGCAAGCATGAGAGAGAATGGAATGGGCGATATAGGAATGATCAAGGGGGGTTTTGCTTTCCTGGAAGCTCTGCTGAAAAGGAAGGAGGGTTATCGGTGACGTAGTTGATCACAGGGGCAGCATCGGTCTCGGGGTGTACCGGAGAGAAGAGGGAGAAGAAACAGTAATTATAAAGTAAACAGATGCATGACATGACAACAAGAAGAGCTAGGGGTGTTCTAACGCAGTGCTACACGATACAGGCGAAGGGGGAAAACATCCGGGAATGTTTTTCCAGAGTTTGGCATTTCGGACAAATGAAACGGAGGGGGACGGTTCCATGTTCGCTATGATAGAGGAATGTGACACATGAACGGGGTGTGTATTTTGAATCGTCACGTTTTTCTGAGCAACTTTCATGTATAAAGTATTTTCATCGAGTTATGGATTATTTTATATTAAATATCAACGTTTTATTAATATTCAGAAATTTATTATATTTAAAATAATTCAAAAATAGAATTAATGCGTTAGCATGATGTCATGCCGACGTCACTAGTCAACAGGGCGCTGATTGCTCAAACTGACTACTGGTACCCACCTGTCATTGATAGTGGGCGGTTAACATAATTTAAACTAATCTAATTATCTAATTAACTAACACGGGCCCATTGTCAGTGTCTACTTAGCTTAATTAATTAAATTAATCAATTTAAATATGTTTCACTTAGTTTAAGTGGGTGGGCCCCATTGGCAGTGACTAGGTGAGCCCAGCCAGCGTTGACCAAAGTCAACTGGTAGGCCGGGCCCCTGGGACCCATGGGCCAGTGACCCTGGGGGTGGCCCCGGGGTGGCCATGTCGGTGTGCGGTCGGTGTTTAGCCCCCGGCGACCGAAAGGACGGCGACGGGCCATGGGAGGCCACGGGTTTCGCCTTCCGGTGGTCATTTGGAGCGTGAAGCAACTTGTTCGAATGGGGGAAGCCCGACGCGTCGAATGGGGGCACTGGGAGGAGCCGAAGCCGCTGGAGTCGGTGCTGGCATTGAGCAAAGGCGGCAGCCGTGTTCGGGTCTCGTCGGGGACAACGCTAGGGGGAGCGGGATGAGTAGCGGGCGTGTGCAGTGGGTGCGGGCGGAGGTGTTGAGCACGATGGGGTGGTCGGCTGCGAGCTCCGCGAGCCGTGGCCACGGCGCCGAGCACCACCGCGACGACGAGATCGGGCAAGATGGGAGGAAGCAGTTACGAGTCGTGGCAGAGGAAGGGAAGAGAGGGGAAGGGGGCAACGCTCACTGCCGTTGACGAGAATGCCCGAGGACGCCGGAGGAGCTTGGGGTGGTGCGGATCGACGCGGTGGCCGTCGGAGCCTGAGGAGGTTGTCGAGGTTGGGGTGACATCACGGGACCGTTCGGCGCCGTGTGGCTTGACGGTGAGGGGTAGTCGACGGAGGCGGAGCGGGCGGACAGCTTGGCGTGGCCGGAGGGGCTCGGTGGCCGCGTGGAATGCAACGGGCGGCCACGGTGGCGCTCTGGGAGGAGAGGGCGAGATCTAGGAGGGGGCAGCGGCCGGAGGGGCGAGTGGGAGTGGGTGAGCACACACGAGAGGACCGAGGCGACGGGAGGATCCTTATCCCGTTGACACTGGCGAGCTGGTGCGGTGGCGACCGCGGGCACGGTCGGGGGAATAGGGAAGGGGAAGGGGAGACCCAGTGGGGGAGGTGGGCCGTTGGGCCGGCTGGGCCTAGCCAGGCTGGCTGAGGTCCAGGGGGCAGGGGGTTCTCTCCTCTTTCTTTTACATTTTTTATAAAACCTTTTGTTTTCTAATTCTTTTCAAAACATTTTGGCTTTATAAAATACAACACTAGCTCCTTAATTTAGTGCTATAATTTTGGCCACTGCCACAATTAGTTTAGCATTAAAATAAAATAGTTTTGCACTTTTATAATTTAAATAACATTTAAATAATTGTTTTAACCACTGTTTTAATTAGTTTAGGGCATTTAAACACGTTGCAAAAATGTTGGTTCACCACCATAATTAGTTATGGAATATCTGCAACACTTTGAACATTTAAGTTTCGACATTTGAAAACTTTATTTGTTTGACTTTATTTTAAATTTGAATTTTGAATTGGTTTGAATCAAAGGGGGATTTATCAATAGTGAAAATGATGACATGGCATCATTAGCATGGGATTACTGTAGCTTAATTATCTGGACATTACAACCTGCTGAAATAGATGATATTGATGTTACTATTAAACTTGCAAACAGAGACACCATTACACCACTTGGGATTGTTAGAGATGTTGAAGTCTTATGTGGGAAAATAATATACCCTACTGATTTTGTAGTTCTTGGTTATCCACAAGATGATTTTTTCCCATAATATTTGGTAGACCTTTCTTGAACACTGTTAATGCTAAGATAGATTGCACCAAAGAAATTGTTAGTGTCAATTTTGGTGATGTGTCTCATGAGTTTAATTTCTCTAAGTTTCGTAGACAACCTCATGATAAAGAATTGCCTAGTAAGGATGAAATAATTGGTGTTGCTTCTATTGCCGTACCTCCTACTCATCCGCTAGAACAATATTTGCTAGACCATGAAAATGATATGCACCTGCATAAAAGAAATGAAATAGATAAAATATTCTTTGATCAACAACCTATTGTTAAACAAAATTTGCCTGTTGAAACTCTAGGAGGCCCTCCTCCACCCAAAGGTGATCCCGTGTTTGAATTAAAGCAATTGCCTGATACTTTTAAATATGCTTATCTTGATGAGAAGAAGATATATATCCTGTTATTATTAGTGCTAACCTTATAGAGCATGAAGAGAAGGGATTGTTAAAAACTCTGAGGAAGCACCGTGTTGCTATTGGATATACTCTTAATGATCTTAAGGGCATTATTCCCACTCTCTGTCACAAGATTAGTATGGAACTCGATGCTAAAATCGTTGTTGATCATCAACGACGATTAAATCCTAAGATGAAGGAAGTGGTAAGAACTGAAATACTAAAGCTTCTAGAAGCAGGTATAATATATCCATAGCTGATAGTAGATGGGTAAGTCCTGTTCATTGTGTCCCTAAGAAAGGAGGTATAACTGTTGTTCCTAATGATAAAAATGAACTTATTCCACAAAGAATTGTGACTGGCTATAGAATGGTAATTGATTTTCGAAAATTAAACAAAGCCACTAGAAAAGATCATTACCTTTGGCTTTTATTGATCAAATGCTAGAAAGATTGTCAAAGCATACACACTTTTGTTTCCTTGATGGATATTCCGATTTCTCTCAAATACCTGTATCACAACCTGATCAAGAGAAAACCACCTTCACTTGTCCTTTTGGAACTTATGCTTATAGATGTATGCCTTTTGGTTTATGTAATGCACCTGCTACCTTTCAAAGATGTATGACTGCTATATTCTCTAACTTTTGTGAAAAGATTGTTGAGGTTTTCATGGATGATTTTTTCATTTACGGAACTTCTTTTGATGATTGCTTAAGCAACCTTGATCGAGTTTTGCAGAAATGTGAACAAACTAAGCTTGTCTTGAATTGGGAGAAGTGCCACTTTATGGTGAATGAAGGTATTGTCTTGGGGCACAAAAATTCCGAAAGAGGTATTGAGGTGGATAAAGGTAAGGTTGATGCAATTGAGAAAATGCCATGTCCGAAAGATATTAAAGGTATAAGAAGTTTCCTAGGTCACGCTGGTTTCTATAAGAGATTTATTAAAGACTTCTCTAAAATTTCTAGGCCTCTTACAAATCTCTTGCAAAAGGATGTTCCATTTGTTTTGATGATGATTGTGTAGAAGCCTTTGAAACACTGAAGAAAGCCTTAACTTCTCAACCTATCGTTCAACCACCTGATTGGAACTTACCTTTTGAAATTATGTGTGATGCTAGTGATTATGTTGTTGGTGCTGTTCTAGGACAAAGAGTTAATAAGAAATTAAATTATCCATTATGCTAGTAAAACTCCAGACAGTGCTCAAAGAAATTATGCTACTAGTAAGGAAGAATCTTTAGCAGTTGTGTTTGCCTGTGATAAATTCAGACCTTACATTGTTGATTCTAAAGTAACTGTTCACACCGATCATGCTGCTATTAAATACCTTGTGGAAAAGAAAGATGCTAAACCTAGACTCATTAGGTGGGTTCTGTTGCTACAAGAATTTGACTTGCATATTACTGATAGGAAGGGGGCTGAGAATCCCTTAGCTGATAACTTGTCTAGGTTAGAAAATATCCTTGATGACCCACTGCCTATGATGATAGCTTCCCGATGAACAACTAGCCATCATAAATACTTATCGTAATACTCCTTGGTATGCAGACTATGCTAATTACATTGTTGCTAAATTCATACCACCTAGTTTCACATACCAACAAAAGAAAAAATATATTCTTTGACTTAAGATGTTATTTTTGGGATGACCCGCATCTTTATAGAGAAGGAGTAGATGGTATTATTAGACATTGTATAACTAAGCATGAATAGGAACAAATCCTACGAAATGTCACTCCAAAGCCTATGGAGGACATCATGTGGGAAATATAACTGCACACATGGTATTACAATCTGGTTTTTATTGGCCTACTCTTTTCAAGGATGCTCGTAAGTTTGTTTTATCTTGTGATGAATGTCAAAGAATTGGCAATATTGGTAGAGGTGAGGAAATGCCTATGAATTATTCACTTATTATTGAATCATTTAGTGTTTGGGGCTTTGATTATATGGGACCTTTTCCATCCTCTAATGGCTATACACATATTTTGGTTGTTGTTGATTATGTCACTGAGCGGGTAGAAGCTATTCCAACTAGTTGTGCTAATCATAACACCTCCAATAAAATGCTTAAAGAAATTATTTTCCCGGGGTTTGGGGTCCCTAGATATTTAATGACTGATGGTGGTTCACATTTTATTCATGGTGCTTTCCGTAAATTGCTTGCTAAATATGATATCAACCATAGAATTGCATCTCCTTATCATCCTCAATCTAGTGGTCAAGTTGAGTTGAGAAATAGAGAAATAAAGTCAATATTGCAAAAGACTGTTAATAGGTCTCGAAAGAATTGGTCTAAGAAACTTGATGATGCACTTTGGGGCTATAGAACAACTTATAAAAATCCTATGGGTATGTCTCCATAAAAAATGCTTTATGGAAAAGCTTGTCATTTGCCTCTTGAGTTAGAACATAAGGCATATTGGGCAATTAAAGAACTCAATTATGATTTCAAACTTGCTGGTGAAAAGAGGTTATTTGATATTAGCTCATTACATGAATGGAGAACCCAAGCCTATGAAAATGCCAAATTGTTCAAAGAAAACGTTAAAAGATGGCATGATAAAGGAATCCAAAGACGGGAATTCAAAGTGGGTGAGTATGTTCTATTGTACAATTCTCATTTTAGTATTTTTTGCAGGAAAACTCCTCTCCAAGTGGGAAGGACCATATATCATTGAAGAAGCTTATCACTCTGGAGCTATTAAGATCAACAATGCCGAATGCACTAATCCGAAGGTGGTCAATGGACAAAGAATTAAGCACTATATTTCAGGTACACCTATTAATGTTGAAACTAACATTATTCAAACCATGACACCGGGGGAATACATAAAAGATACCTTCCAGAACACTGAAAAGGAAGAGGTACGTGATACGGTAAGGTAACAGACTCCAAAAATTCCGCGAAAATATTTCCTATCAGTTTTGGAATATTAGAAAAAAATAAAAAAAATAAGAAACACCCGAGAAGGCAACCGAGGTGCCCACTAGGCACCAGGGCACGCCTGCCCCTCCCGGCGCGCCATGGTGGGTAGTGGGCCCCTCGGGGACCTTCCCGACTCCGTTTTCCTCTGTATACTAGTTTCCCAAGATAAAAATTCTTTATATATATACCCCCGGATGATTTGACCACCGCATCGCGGAAATATCCTCTGTTCTTGTTTCGTGCTGTTTCCTGTCAGATCTATCAAGCTAGGCATCATGTCTTCTCCCCTCCAACAACGTAGAAGAGGATGCTTGGCTGTTGAAGATGGAACTAAGTAGAGAAGCAACAAAAGAAGCCACCAAGGAGGACAAGGCCAAGGAAGCTGCAGGGAATCAAGCTCAAGAAGGGAGGAAAACCATGCTCATGGAGGAAATTGAGAAAGAGGAAGATTTCCTTCAACCCTACTATAATCAGCTCACACCCTCTGAAATCAAAGCCTTAAGGGATTGAAACGGTTTGCGTTCAGAATACATATCTCACTCATGAAGTTATTTTGTTGGAAGAGCAAAACATCGCCCTTCGGAGCATCAATCGTAGGTTGGAGTACCTGTTGAGGCTGAAGTGCAAAACCATTACTTCTATACTACCACCATCATCACCAAAGAAGGAGATTTGAGTACACAGGTATGGGCAGTCCCCTTGGCTTTCGGCAAGCTTGGCGGAGATGCCTCGGTATCGTATCACCATCACTTTTATTATCTTCACCAGTATTTAGTTCGATCCTTAGTTATTTCGTGATTTAATTGAATAAAAGTTTAGTATTCGAGTGCTAGCTTCGTGATCTATCCATCTATGTAATCGAGTTGAGAGTTATATAATAAAGATTAGTTTGAGTTTTTGCTTCTTTACTTCTATGTTTCAATCAAAATAAAGAAAATAATGAAAAAAATCATATGCTAACCTTATGGAAAGTAATGACATTACATAAGGAAAAGTATAAGTGGTAAAATTTATTGGAAGTTGACAAACATAGCATTGGTCAATGATGGAATTCATGAGAATTAATAAGGGAAGAGAAGATTCACATGCAAATATACTATATTGGACATATTTTATGGTTGTGAGCCCCCATTAAGTATTTTATGTCAAATTATTGACGTTGGACAAGGAAGACATTGTAATGATTTATGTTTGTTCATATTCACATAGAATTTATATTGTCATATATCCTCCAACATGTGGTGCTTGTCCAATATCTTTGCTAGCCAAAAATCCGCACCAAGTAGAGATACTACTTGTGCATCCAAAAACCTTAAACCCAATTTCATGTTATGAGAGTCCACTATACCTATGGATTGTATAAGATCCTTCAAGTAAGTTGTCATCGGTGCATAAAGCAATAAAAATTGCTTCTAAATATGTTTGATCTTTTATTGTAAAGGAAAATAAGTATTATACAAACTTATGATGGCAAAGTAATAAAAGCGACGGACTACATAATAAAGGTTGCTATCATAAGGGGCAATATAACATGAAGTTCTTTTGCATTAAGAGATTGTGCATACAAAACCAAAAAGCACATGACAACCTCCGCTTCCCTCTGCGAAGGGCCTATCTTTTACTTTTATGTATTTACTTTTTATGCAAGAGTCCAAAGTGTTCTCCTCTATTCCTTTTCATTTTTCTCTTTTGAAAGCATCATGCGGTGGGGAAATATCTAGGCTCATATATCCAGTTGGATATGAGTGATCATGAGTTATTATTGTTGACATCACCATTGAGGTGAATAAGTTGGGAGGCGAAACTATAAGCCCCTGTATTTCTATGTGTCCGGCTGAAACCTTTTGCTCCAGATATATGTTGTGAGTGTTAGCAATCATATAGAGGACTAAATGATGGTTGAGTATGTGGACTTGCTAAAAAGCTCTGACAAGAGACCCTTCCTGAAACTATGATGAATTGCAATTTCATTGTTGACTGAGAACATAGTTTGTTAGTTTTCAAGAAAGTTTATGCTTTATACTTCGATGTTGTGATGAATTTTTACTTGCTCATGAGAAGTTTTATGATAATAAATATTGTTGTTATAATAACGATCCTGATGCTACTATGTCCGTATTTTGTTTTTATCGGCACCTCTCTCTTTAAACATGTGGACATGATTTCGATATCGGCGTTCGTTTGAGGAAAAGCGATGTCTAAGCTTGGGGGAATTGATACGTCCATTTTGCATCATGTTTTCCTACTATTATTTATAGTGTTTTTATTCAATATAACACTTTGTGGAGTAATTCTAATGCCGTTTCTCTCATAATATGCAAGGTTTACACAAAGAGGGAGATTACCGGCAGCTGGAATTCTGGACCTGAAAAAGCTATGTCAAAGATATCTATTCTGCACATCTCCAAATGAGCTAAAATTTTACAGAGATTTATTTTGGAATACATAAAAAATATTGAAGAAAGGAAATACCAGAGGGGGCCACCCAGGTGCCCACTAGGCACCAGGGCGCGCCTACCCCCTAGTGCACCCTGGTGGGTAGTGGGGCCCCTGGCCATCCTCCGGTGCCCATCTTCTAGTATATAAGGTCATTTGCCATAGAAAAAATAAGGACATGACTTTCAGGACGGGGCACCACCGTCTCGAGGTGGAACTTGGGCAGGAGCACTTTTGCTCTCCGGTGGAGTGATTTCGTCGGGGATACTTCCCTCTAGGAGGGGGAAATCAAAGCTATCGTCATCACCAACAACCCTCTCATTGTGGGAGGGCCAATCTTCATCAACATCTTCAACAACACCATCTCATCTCAAAACCCTAGTTCATCTCTGTGATGCCCGGATAATTAAGCTACAGTAATCCCACATTAACGATGCCATGTCACCTCGGTTATTGTTGCTAATCTCGCGTTAGTTCGAAACCGACTCAAATTCAAATTCAAAATCAAACAAACAATAAAAGTTTTCAAATATTAAAACTAAAATGTTCAATAAATAGTAGATAAATCAGAGGCTATGATAAAATTGTAAACAACATTATTGAAATTTGATAAGTGACTTAAACAACCTCAAACAGTGGCTGAAAACATTAATTAATAACCTTTTAATTAATACAAAATAAATATGAAATGATATTTACCCCAAACTAGTTTTTGGTGGTAGGATATATTGTGCTGTGATTTGTGGGCCAGCTCTCATATTTTACAAAACTCATTTGGTGCCCAAACAATTAGCCAAAACAGAAAAGAAAAGAAACAGAAAAAGGAAAAATGAAAAAGGCCTAAAGAACTACTGTGCACTTAAGCCTACTGCTACAGTCCCCGGTCCAGCCCATCCCTGTGCCTTCTTCTCCCTCTGTTCACCAGAGACTCCGTGGACGGGCGTGGCGCGTCCATGGCCGGGATTGCCACGTGCCGGTCATCCCGCGGCTTTCCCCGGTGGATAAGGCCACCCTCGACCCTCCTCCCTCCGATGACAAACCCTAGCTACCGCATTCCCCCATGCGCCGGTCTCTTCCTCCCCGCGTGAGACCACCGCCACCGTCACCATGGCCGTCGTCGTCTATGTGCTCACCATCGCCCCCGCCACCTAGGACCATGCCAGGAGCCTCGCCGTCGCCCGCCTCATCCTCTCCGACTACCACCTCGAGCTCGGCGGCACCTCGCCGACGGGATCGACGCGTCTTCCTCACCTACGGCCGTCGCTGCCCTGCGCCCGATCTACCTCATCAGAGCTCCTTCGCTACGCCGGCCGCGTCCTCCGCCTCCCCTCGTGAGCACCACTCCCACCCCCCTTATTTCCTCTCCGTTCCACCATCGTTCTGCTGTGGCCGAAGCTCGACATGGCCGCGCCGGGGCTCCCGTGTACATTCTGCTTCTGCTACGTGCTCCTCATGCTCCCACCGCTGCCACTGGTTCCGGCCGTGCCCGCGTTCCCTGCCGCGCCCTCGCTGCCCCGAGGCCACACCCCCGCACGCACGTCCGCCCGCTGCTGCTCGCGCCCTCCCGCGCTGCGGCCGTCGCTGCTGGCTGTCACCACTGCTGCTGCACTACTACAAGCCGCTGCCGCTGCTCTGCTCTTCTGCTGGCAGACGCGCTGCCCTGCTTGCTCTACTGCGCTACTGCCTGGCCTCGCGCAACCGCCCGCGCGCCCGACTCGCCTGCCTGCTGCCGCAACTACTCTGCTGCCACCATGCGCTGCCGCCGTAGCCGCCCGCATGCACGCGCGCCCACACCTCGTATCCGCCCGCGCCGCGCGCCCTGGTCAGGCCCCGCGCTCAGCCGCTCCAGCCCGCGCCTGCACCGCTTATCGCCCCGCCTCGACCTGCTCTGCCCCGCGCGCCGCCGCAGCTCGCCGGTCGCCGCCGGCGCGCCTGCCTCCAGCCCCGCTGGCCACTGCCGTCGCACCTGCCTCCGGCCCCGCAGGCCACAGCCACGCCCGCCTCCAGCCCCGCTGGCCACTGCCGTCGCACCTGCCTCCGGCCCCGCAGGCCACAGCCACGCCCGCCTCCGGCCCGGCTGGCCACCGCCGCTGCTGCGGGTTCGGCCGCCGCGCGCCTGTCCGCACGCACGTGGTTGGCCGGTTAGGCCTAAGCTAGGTGGGCCCCGACCACTAACTATCTAGTTAGCCCCCTAACCCCCTGTTAATTAGTTAGGTCTATTAAGCTAATTACCTAGATATTTTAACTAATAGACACTGACTGGTGGACCCCATTTAGTTAACTAAAGTAATAAACCTCTGTTAAAATGTGTACCTATGACATGCGGGTTCCCTGGCCCACTTTGACCAGTCAACTGGGTTTGTTGACTGCTGACTCAGCAGTCAACAGGGCACACACTACTGGGTACACTTCTGTCTACCCATAGCAGTTTCTATATTTAATATTTTGAATTAAATTAAAACAGGATATTAGAAAATCATTTAAAACTTTGAAAAATCATAGAAATTTAACTGTAACTCGGATGAAAATACTTTGTACACAAAAGTTGCTCAGAACAACGAGACAAATCCGGATACGCAGCCCGTTCGTCCGCCACACATCCCTAGCATAGCGAACACGCAACTTTCCCCCTCCGATTCATCTGACCAAAAATGCGAAACACCGGGAATACTTTCCCGGATGTTTCCCCCTTCGCCGGTATCACCTACTACCGCGTTTGGGCACCCCTAGCAACGCTCATTGTCATGTCATGCATCGTCATGCATATGTTTGCATTATATTTATTGTTTCTTCCCCCTCTTCTCTCGCTAGACTCCGAGGCCGACGCCGCTGCTACCCAGATCGACTACTGTGTTGACGACCCCTCCTTCTTGCCAGAGCAACCAGGCAAGCTCCCCCTTGATCACCAGATATCGCCTATTGTTCTCTCTACTGCTTGCGTTAGAGTAGTGTATCATGTTACTGCTTTGCGTTAATCCTATCCTGATGCATAGCCTGTCCTTGCTATTACTGTTGTTACCTTTACCTGCAATCCTACATGCTTAGTATTGGATGCTAGTATTCCATCTGTGGCCCTACATTCTTGTCCGTCTGCCATGCTATACTATCGGGCCGTGATCACTCGGGAGGTGATCACGGGTATATACTTATATACATAATGTATGATACTTGTGGTGACTAAAGTCGGGTCGGCTCGTAGAGTACCCGCGAGTGATTCACGGATTGGGGGCTGAAAGGACCTTTGTCCCGACGGCCCTCTGGGTGGATCTTTGTGGCGAAGCGACAGGGCAGGTTGAGACCACCTAGGAGAGAGGTGGGCCTGGCCCTGGTCGGCGTCCGCGGTTACATCAAATAACACGCTTAACAAGATCTTGGTATTTGATCTGAGTTGGGTCGTTGATCTTATACGCACTAACTGCCACGTGGGACAAGATATGGGCAACCGGCGTCGTGGTATCAGCCGAAGCCTTCGTGACGTCAGCGACTGAGCGGCGCGCGCCGGATTGGACTGGAACGCCTGCACTTGTATTAGGGAGGCTAGGTCTGCTTCTGGCCGCGTTCGCAACATGCGGGTGTGCAATGGGCGATGGGCTCAGACCCCTGCGCCATAGGATTTAGACCGACGTGCTGACCTCTTTGTTGTGCCTAGGTAGGGCTGTGACATGTTGATCTTCTGAGGCCGGGCATGACCCAGGAAAGTGTGTCCGGCCAAAGGGGATCGAGCGTGTCGGGTAATGTGGTGCACCCCTGCAGGGAAGTTTATCTATTCGAATAGCCGTGATCTTCGGTAACAGGATGACTTGGAGTTGTACCTTGACCTTATGACAACTAGAACCGGATACTTAATAAAACACACCCTTCCAAGTGCCAGATATAACCCGGTGATCGCTCTCTAATAGGGCGACGAGGAGAGGATCGCCGGGTAGGATTATGCTATGCGATGCTACTTGGTGAACTTACCATCTACTCTCTTCTACATGCTGCAAGACGGAGGCTGCCAGAAGCGTAGTCTTTGACAGGATTAGCTATCCCCCTCTTATTCTGGCATTCTGCAGTTCAGTCCACCGATATTGCCCCTTTACACAGATACCCATGTATAAGTAGTGTAGATCCTTGCTAGCGAGTACTTTGGATGAGTACTCATGGTTGCTTTGCTCCCCCTTTTCCCCTTTTCCTTTCTTCCTGGTTGTCGCAACCAGATGCTGGAGCCCAGGAGCCAGACGCCACCGTCAACGACGACTCCTACTACACCGGAGGTGCGTACTACTACGTGCAAGCCGCTGACGACGACCAGGAGTAGTTTAGGAGGATCCTAGGCAGGAGGCATGCGCCTCTTTCGATCTATATCCCAGTTTGTGCTAGCCATCTTATGACAACTTGTTTAACTTATGTCTGTACTCAGATATTGTTGCTTCCGCTGACTCGTCTATGATCGAGCACTTGTATTCGAGCCCTCGAGGCCCCTGGCTTGTAATATGATGCTTGTATGACTTATTTATGTTTTTAGAGTTGTGTTGTGATATCTTCCCGTGAGTCCTTGATCTTGATCGTACACGTTTGCGTGCATGATTAGTGTACGATTGAATCGGGGGCGTCACAATCTCTAGTGTTCAATCTTTGTATCAAAACCTCAGATTGGTACCTATGGGTAACTAGTAGTGTTGATTACATCTTGTAGTTGATGCTAGCCGGTTTATTTGGTGTAAGATTATATGTTCAGATCTACTATGCTATTCAATACCCCTCTGCTCTTGAGCATGAATATGTTTTATGAGTAGTTACTTTCGTTCTTGAGGACATGGGATAAGTCTTGTCATAAGTAATCATGTGAATTTGACATTCGTTCGATATTTTGACGGCACGTATGTTGTGATTCCCTTAGTGGTGTTATGTGAACATCGACTACATGACACTTCACCATATTTGAGCCTAAGGGAATGCATTGTGGAGTAGTTATTACTTATTAGATGATGGGTTGCTAGAGTGATAGAAGCTTAGACCCTAGTTTATGCGCTATTCCGTAAGGGGCTTATTTGGATCCATATGTTTAATGCTATGGTTAGATTTTATCTTAATTCTTCTTTCGTAGTTGCGGATGATTGCAAGAGGGTTAATCATAAGTGGGAGGCTTGTTCAAGTAAGAACAACACCCAAGCACTGGTCCACCCACATATCAAATTATCAAAGTAGCGAACGCAAATCAAACCAACATGATGAAAGTGACTAGATGAAATTCCCGTGTGTCCTCAAGAATGCTTTGCTTACTATAAGAGACCGTTCCGACCTGTCCTTTTCTATAAAAAGGATTGGGCTACCTTGCTGCACTTATTGTTACTATTGTTACTTATTACTTGTTACAAATTATCTTGCTATCAAACTACCTGTTTCTGACAATTTCAATGCCTGCTAAAATTACCTTGCTGAAAACCGCTTGTCATTTCCTTCTGCTCCTCGTTGGGTTCGGCACTCTTACTTATCAAAAGGACTACGATTGACCCCCTATACTCGTGGGTCATCAGGGATAGCCTCTCCGGCGAACATAGCTAGGAGCTCTCCGGCATTGCGGTCATCTGGCAGGCCCGCCAAGCCAGCTAGATACAGGCTGGCTTGTTAGTGTGCTCTCCGGAGGGTAGCGACGTGGATCAACCAATGGAAGAGGTGACCGGAGACTGAGCCGGCGCCACCGCCCTCGCCGGTCCATGCCAAAATCAACACGGGCGAGGCGCGAGCGCACTTCACTGACATGGTGGTGGAAGAGCGGGAAGCGGCATTCCGTCAGGTGCAGGTTGACCAGAGGTACAACCTACGGATCCTCGATGAGCACCGGCTCATGGGAGGAGAAAATCGGTTGTGACTAGGCGAGCGACAGCGCCATCACAAATGTGGATGAGTAGAAGGCACTGCTCCTGTTCTACCGCACCGCCTGTGACATCCGTTACGAGCGATGGCGGTTGCACGTCCTGCAGGAGAAGAAAGACGCCATGTTCGCAAAGATCAGCGCGACGACGAAGAAATTTCACGACGCCGCTGATGACATAGCCAGCTCCGTGTTGGCCGTGACACACCGCCATGACGACGAGGTCGACACGTCCATGATACGTCACCAACATGTCTATAATTTTTGATTGTTCCATGCTATTCTGTTATCAATCTTGGATACTTTATATGTTTTTTGTGCTATTTTATATAATTTTTTGGGACTAACCACACTCTGTACAGAAGGAGGCCCAACGGTGTGAAATTGAAGTGCGTCTACTGGGAAGAAGGAAAGGAACTGCTGGCTGAGATACACAAAGGCATGTGCGGCTCCCACATTGGATCAAGGGCATTAGTTCGGAAAGCTTTCCGGCAAGGATTCTATTGGCCCACAACCCTCCAAGATGCAATCGAGCTAGTCACCAAGTGTGAAGCCTGCCAGTTCCATTCCAAGAAAACCCTCCTGCCTGCCCAAGCTCTTCAAACAATCCCTCTAACATGGCCATTTTCGGTCTGGGGACTCGATATCCTCGGCCCCTTCCCCCGAGCAATCAGGGGCTTTGAATTCTTGTTCATCGCTATCGACAAGTTTACAAAGTGGTTGGAAGTGAGTACCGTGAGAAAGGTGACTGCTCAGTCAGCTATCAAGTTCTTGAAAGAAATGTGTGTCGTTTTGGAGTTCCGACAAGGATCATTACCGACAACGGCGCCCAGTTCACGAGCCGCACCTTCATGCAATATGTTCATGCCCTCGGATGCAAGATCTCATTCGCCTCTGTGGCACACCCTGGAGCAATGGACAAGCTGAGAGGGCGAACGTTGAAGTGCCGCGGGGACTCAAGACCAGAACCTTTGATACGCTGCAGAAGCACGGCAGGCGGTGGATCGAGGAGCTACCGGTAGTTCTCTGGTCCCTCGGAACGACACCAAACCAAGCTACCGGGTAGACTCCCTTCTCCCTGGTCTACGGGGCAGAAGCAGTATCCCCACGAAACTCATTTACGGGTCGCCTCGAGTGCTTGCCTATGATGAAGTAGCACAAGATCAGCACTGGCGTGACAACGCTGTGCTACTCGAGGAGAACCGTCTCCGGGCTGCTACGCGTGCTGCACGCTATCAGCAAGCCTTGCATCGCTATCATAGCCATAGGGTTCATGCCCGGTGTTTTGAGGAAGGCGACCTTGTCCTTAGGCGCGTTCAATCCACCAAGGGTACACACAACCTGTTGCTGAAGTGGGAAGGCCCTTACCGGGTAGTACGAGTCACCAGACCTGGCGCAGTCCGTCTGGAGACCGGAGATGGCATTCAATTGCAAAACTCATGGAATATTGAGCATCTCCACAAGTTCTACCCGTAAGGCGTGGCTGTCGGGCCCTTCCCAGTAGCCACCCTTTTGTACAGGCCTTGCCTCAGCTGCATGTAACCCCTCATACAAAGCCAGGGTGATGACCCTGTGTAAGAGAAAATAAAGAAGCGCTGTGGGGGGGGGCGACCAAGTTGCATGCATGCACAAGCATTCCAAGATCACTGCATAAGCATTTCATGAGCATTTGCATATGCATATAGATAGGATCGCATCCTGCATTCATTATCATTTGCATGGAGCTGCAGGTTCATGCCGTGAACTTGGCTTCAACAAGGAGTTGAGAAGATAACCCGACACTGCGATCCTCGGCAAGCCAAACAGATAAGTTCTACCTCTTGTCCATTAGTGTTCTGTAAGCTATGACTTGTGCATAAGGAGACCTCGCCACTCTTTTGAGACTTAGGTGCTCCCATCCTTGACTTGAACGTTGCTTCGGTCAGGATGGTTGCAGTGGCCTTTGGTAAAAGGAAGTTGGCAGGGGGATGGACCCTTTGTATTTTGCCCGGCAAACGCAGTTCTCTGGCAAGAAAAAGAGTACCGGTAGGGTGGCCTGCCGGGGAAAACTCGTTTATTTACATAAAAGAGGCATTCCACCTCTGCATGGACGTATATGCTACCTCTTGAGCAATGCGTTGGTTTTCCCTTGAAGAGGAAAGGGTGATGCAGTAAAGCAGCGTAAGTATTTCCCTCGGTTTTTGAGAACCAAGGTATCAATCCAGTAGGAGGCCACGCACGAGTCCCTCGCACCTACACAAACAAATAAGAACCTTGCAACCAACGCGACAAAGGGGTTGTCAATCCCTTCACGACCACTTGCAAAAGTGAGATCTGATAGAGATGATAAGATAATATTTTTGGTATTTTTATGATAAAGACTAAAAGTAAAGAAAGCAAAAATAAACGGCGCCAGAAATAGCTTGTTGACGCAAGATTAATATGATGGAAAATAGACCCGGGGGCATAGGTTTCACTAGTGGCTTCTCTCAAGAGCATAAGTATTACGGTGGGTGAACAAATTACTGTCGAGCAATTGATAGAATTGAGCATAGTTATGGGAATATCTAGGTATGATCATGTATATAGGCATCACGTTAGTGACAAGTAGACCGACTCCTGCCTGCATCTACTACTATTACTCCACACATCGACCGCTATCTAGCATGCATCTAGAGTATTAAGTTCATAAGAACAGAGTAACGCTTTAAGCAAGATGACATGATGTAGAGGGATAAACTCATCCAATATGATACAAACACACCGCAAAAGAAGATTACATCGAATAGATCTCCAAGAGAATTGAGGAGAACTTTGTATTGAGATCCAAAGAGAGAGAAGAAGCCATCTAGCTAATAACTATGGACCCGAAGGTCTGAGGTAAACTACTCACACATCACCGGTGAGGCTATGGTGTTGATGTAGAAGCCCTTCGCGATCGATGCCCCCTCCGGCGGAGCTCCGGAAAAGGCCCCAAGATGGGATCTCATGGGTACAGAAGGTTGCGGCGGTTGAATTAGGTTTTTGGCTCTGTATCTGGTAGTTTGGGGGTACGTAGGTATATATAGGAGGAAGAAGTATGTCGGTGGAGCAACATGGGGCCCACAAGGGTGGAGGGCGCGCCTGGGGGGGGGGGGGTAGGCGCGCCCCCCTACCTCGTGCCTTCCTGGTTGATGTCTTGACGTAGGGTCCAAGTCCTCTGGATCACGTTCGTTCTGAAAATCACGTTCCCGAAGGTTTCATTCCGTTTGGACTCCGTTTGATATTCTTTTTCTGCAAAACTCTGAAATAGGCAAAAAACAGCAAATCTGGGCTGGGCCTCCGGTTAATAGGTTAGTCCCAAAAAAATATAGAAGTGTATAATAAAGCCCATTAATGTCCAAAACAGAATATAATATAGCATGGAACAATCAAAAATTATAGATACGTTGGAGACGTATCAAGCATACCCAAGCTTAATTCCTGCTCGTCCTCGAGTAGGTAAATGATAAAAATAGAATTTTTTATGTGGAATGCTACTTGGCATAATTTCAATGTAATTATCTTAATTGTGGTATGAATATTCAGACCCGAAAGATTCAAGATAAAAGTTCAATATTGACATAAAAGTAATAATACTTCAAGCATACTAACTAAGCAATTATGTCCTCTCAAAATAACATGGCCAAAGAAAGTTCATCCCTACAAAATCATATAGTTTAGTCATGCTCCATTTTCGTCACACAAGAATGCTCTCATCATGCACAACCCCGATGGCAAGCCAAGCAATTGTTTCATACTTTAGTAATCTCAAACTTTTTCAACCTTCACGCAATACATGAGCGTGAGCCATGGATATAGCACTATGGGTGGAATAGAATATAATGATGGGGGTTATGTGGAGAAGACAAAAAAGGAGAAAGTCTCACATCAATGCGGCTAATCAATGAGCTATGGAGATGCCCATCGATTGATGTTAATGCAAGGAGTAGGGATTGCCATGCAACAGATGCACTAGAGCTATAAATGCATGAAAGCTCAACAAAAGAAACTAAGTGGGTGTGCATCCAACTTGCTTGCTCACGAAGACCTAGGGCATTTGAGGAAGCCCATTGTTGGAATGTACAAGCCAAGTTCTACAATGAAAAATTCCCACTAGTATATGAAAGTGACAAAACAAGAGACTCTCTATCATGAAGATCATGGTGCTACTTTGAAGCACAAGTGTGGAAAAAGGATAGTAGCATTGCCCCCTTTTTTTGGGCCTTTTTTTATTTGGCCTTTTTTATTGGGACAATGCTCTATGAATGATGATCATCACACTTCTATTTATTTACAACTCAATAATTAAAACTCGATACTAGAAAAAAGTATACCGGGATAGCAATGAATCAAGAGTGACATGTATGAAAAAATTATGAACGGTGGCTTTGCCACAAATACGATGTCAACTACATGATCATGCAAAGCAATATGACAATGATGAACGTGTCATGATAAACGGAACGGTGGAAAGTGGCATGGCAATATATCTTGGAATGGCTATGGAAATGCCATAATAGGTAGGTATGGTGGCTGTTTTGAGGAGGATATAAGGAGGTTTATGTGTGAAAGAGCGTATCGTATCACGGGGTTTGGATGCACTGGCGAAGTTTGCACCAACTCTCAATGTGAGAAAGGGCAATGCACGGTACCGAAGAGGCTAGCAATGATGGAAGGGTAAGAGTGCGTATAATCCATGGACTCAACATTAGTCATAAAGAACTCACATACTTATTGCAAAAATCTACAAGTCATCAAAAACCAAGCACTACGTGCATGCTCCTAGGGGGATAGATTGGTAGGAAAAGACCATCGCTCGTCCCCGACCGCCACTCATAAGGAGGACAATCAAAGAACACCTCATGTTTCAAATTTGTTACATAACGTTTACCATACGTGCATGCTATGGGACTTGCAAACTTCAACACAAGTATTTCTCAAATTCACAACTACTCAACTAGCACAACTTTAATATCACTACCTCCATATCTCAAAACAATCATCAAGCATCAAACTTCTCTTAGCATTCAGCACACTCATAAGAAAGTTTTTTTACTAGTCTTGAATACCTAACATATTAGGAATAATTTCCCAATTTAAGCAAATTACCATGCTGTTTAAGACTCTCAAAATAATATAAGTGAAGCATGAGAGAATAATATTTTCTATAAAACAAAACCACCGCCGTGCTCTAAAAGATATAAGTGAAGCACTAGAGCAAAAACTATATAGCTCAAAAGATATAAGTGAAGCGCATAGAGTATTCTAATAAATTTCGAATCATGTGTGTCTCTCTCAAAAGGTGTGTACAGCAAAGATGATTGTGGCAAACTAACAAATAAAGACTCAAATCATATAAGACGCTCCAAGCAAAACACTTATCATGTGGTGAATAAAAATATAGCTCCAAGTAAAGTTACCGATGGAAGTAGATGAAAGAGGGGATGTCTTCCGAGGCATCCCCAAGATTTGGCTTTTTGGTGTCCTTAGATTATCTTGGGGTGCCATGGGCATCCCCAAGCTTAGGCTCTTGCCACTCCTTGTTCCTTAATCCATCAAATCTTTTACCCAAAACTTGAAAACTTCACAACACAAAACTTAACAGAAAATCTCGTGAGCTCCGTTAGCGAAAGAAAACAAAACACCACTTCAAGGTACTGTAATGAACTCATTCTTTATTTATATTGGTGTTAAACCTACTGTATTCCAACTTCTCTATGGTTTATAAACTATTTTACTAGCCATAGGTTCATCAAAATAAGCAAACAACACACGAAAAACAGAATCTGTCAAAAACAGAACAGTCTGTAGTAATCTGTAACTAACGCAAACTTCTGGAACTCCAAAAATTCAGCCAAAATAGGAAGACCTAGATAATTTGTTTATTGATCAGAAGCAATTGGAATCAATATTTTATCACGTTCTGGTGTTTTTTAACAATTATTTTCGTGAACAGAAAGTTTCTGGAATTTTCAGCAAGATCAAATAACTATCATCCAACAAGATCCTATAGGTTAAACTTGGCACAAACACTAATTAAAACATAAAAACACATATAAACAGAGGCTAGATCAAATATTTATTCCTAAACAGAAGCAAAAAGCAAAAAGCAAAAAATAA
This sequence comes from Triticum aestivum, assembly GCF_018294505.1. Classification (NCBI taxonomy): domain Eukaryota; kingdom Viridiplantae; phylum Streptophyta; class Magnoliopsida; order Poales; family Poaceae; genus Triticum; species Triticum aestivum. The sequence continues at coordinate 261,067,598 of NC_057808.1, forward strand.
AATTGGGTTGCCTCCCAACAAGCGCTATCGTTTTACGCCCCTAGCTAGGCATAAAAGCAAGGATAGATCTAGGTATCGCCATAATAATAGGATAGGTCATTAAAACTCATTTCATATTCTCTACGTTCAGCAAAAAGTTTCCTTTGGGGCAAGCAAAAGTAATCAAAAGGGCTAAATTTAATGGGACAAAAGTCCCCAAGATCAACTTTAGGAGGTATAGGTTACTCCTTCGGCCCTTCGTATTGCACAACCAAATCATCATTATAAGCATTCTTTTGATAGAACTTTGTGAGCCTATACTCGAGAGAATATCCTAGCTCATTATTTCGAATAGCCAAATCATTATTAAGTTCAGAAATTCTATCAACTAGAACATTGGTAGGAACCCTTTTCCTAAGATTTTCATTGAAAGCAACATAGTCTAGAGATTAAAAACACATTATTTCTTCTTGATCAAAGAAGATAGCCTCTATGGGAGGACGGCCAGCGTCCACCCTATAATGCGCAAAGATTTCTTTGGCCTCTTTTATTATAAATCTAAACTCATGAGCCAAAAAGATAGTAGTGGCACGCTTAACAGAAGAATGCTCAATATTAGAAAATTCTAGGAAAATCCTTTGTATGCAAGGATGCAAGTGCATAAATTGTCTTTCAAGTTCAACTACAAGCATGGCGATAGCGTCCGCAAGACTACTAGTTCTATGAATAATAGAACTACCAATAGAAGGCAAAGCACCGGCACAAGTAAAGAAATCTTGGATAACTCCTTTTCCAATAATATTACCACTACCAATTCGGAATTTTTTTGTATGTAAGATAGGGGGTTCTTCAGCAGGAGCATCAGAATTTTCCATGATATTATTATTGTCCATATCGACAATAATTTCCCCAATTTCAGACATAACGGCAGAAAGAGCAAGGGGCAAAAAGAGAGAGGAAGGCGGATGGAAAAGAGAGGGCGAATAAAACGGCAAGGGTGAAGTGGGGGAGATGAAAACGAGAGGCAAATGGCAAATAATGTAATGCGGGAGATAAGGGTTTGTGATGGGTACTTGGTATGTTGACTTTTGCGTAGACTCCCCGGCAATGGCGCCAGAAATCCTTCTTGCTACCTCTTGAGAACTGCGTTGGTTTCCCCTTGAAGAGGAAAGGGTGATGCAGTAAAGCAGCGTAAGTATTTCCCTCAGTTTTTGAGAACCAAGGTATCAATCCAGTAGGAGGCCACGCACGAGTCCCTCGCACCTACACAAACAAATAAATCCTCGCAACCAACACAATAAAGGGGTTGTCAATCCCTTCACGGTCACTTACGAGAGTGAGATCTGATAGATATGATAAGATAATATTTTTGGTATTTTTATGATAAAGATGCAAAGTAAAATAAAAGGCAATAAAAATAGCTAAGTGTTGGAAGATTAATATGATGGAAGATAGACCCGGGGGCCATAGGTTTCACTAGTGGCTTCTCTCGAGAGCATAAGTATTACGGTGGGTGAACAAATTACTGTTGAGCAATTGACAGAATTGAGCATAGTTATGAGAATATCTAGGTATGATCATGTATATAGGCATCACGTCCGCGACAAGTAGACCGACTCCTGCGTGCATCTACTACTATTACTCCACACATCGACCACTATCCAACATGCATCTAGAGTATTAAGTTCATAAGAACAGAGTAACGCTTAAGTAAGATGACATGATGTAGAGGGATAAACTCATGCAATATGATATAAACCCCATCTTGTTATCCTCGATGGCAACAATACAATACGTGCCTTGCTGCCCCTACTGTCACTGGGAAAGGACACCGCAAGATTGAACCCAAAGCTAAGCACTTCTCCTATTGCAAGAAAGATCAATCTAGTAGGCCCAACCAAACTGATAATTTGATGAGACTTGCAAAGATAACCAATCATACATAAAAGAATTCAGAGAAGATTCAAATATTGTTCATAGATAAACTTGATCATAAACCCACAATTCATCGGTCTCAACAAACACACCGCAAAAGAAGATTACATCGAATAGATCTCCACGAGAATCGTGGAGAACTTTGTATTGAGATCCAAAGAGAGAGAAGAAGCCATCTAGCTAATAACTATGGACCCGAAGGTCTGAGGTAAACTACTCACACATCATCGAAGAGGCTATGGTGTTGATGTAGAAGCTCTCCGTGATCGATGCGCCCTCCGGCGGAGCTCCGGAAAAGGCCCCAAGATGGGATCTCACGGGTACAGAAGGTTGCGGCGGTGGAATTAGGTTTTGGCTCCGTATCTGGTAGTTTGGGGGTACGTAGGTATATATAGGAGGAAGAAGTACGTCGGTGGAGCAACGTGGGGCCCACGAGGGTGGAGGGCGAGCCTGGGGGGGGGGGGGGGGTAGGCGCGCCCCCTACCTCGTGCCTTCCTGGTTGATGTCTTGACGTAGGGTCCAAGTCCTCTGGATCACGTTCGTTCCAAAAATCACGTTCCCGAATGTTTCATTCCATTTGGACTCCGTTTGATATTCTTTTTCTGCGAAACTCTGAAATAGGCAAAAAACAGCAAATCTGGGCTGGGCCTCCGATTAATAGGTTAGTCCCAAAATAATATAGAAGTGTATAATAAAGCCCATTAATGTCCAAAACAGAATATAATATAGCATGGAACAATCAAAAATTATAGATACGTTGGAGACGCATCAGTATACATACACGGGTTCCTGGCAAGATTCATCTCTTTCATTAATATGCAGGTAATACAAGTACAAGCATTACAGAACACAAACAAGAACTCGAGAGATTACATTATTTGAATTAAAATTTGGTAAGTGCCTACAGATTTAAGATTAAAAAAAATAAGTGCCCTGTGATGCCTTTGCCCCTGTCCATCTCCTACAGGAAGAGGTCGAAGAAGCCGGAGGCGAACCCAGCTAGGATTCGGCGCCTCCCCAGGATCAGGGTGGCGTCGCTCCCCAGCAAGGAGGAAGAAACCGGAGGGAAGGCATGGATGGTGACGCTGCCAGAGGACCAGATGGGGGACACAGAGTCACCGGCAAACACGACTCATTGGAACGGCCGTCCCCGTTCTTGACGCATCGTGGATTGCCGGTGCCGTCCGCATCACTACCAACCAAAGGTCTCGGCGCGGCCATCATGTCGGACACCATGCTCTCTGGGTCTTCCCACAGAGAGCATGGTTGTCCCTAGGAGCCCTGACGTTAGAAGTCATCGCACACCCCGAAGATGTGTATGGGAGCAAAGGAACCTCCTGCACGGCAAGAGGACGGCGCCCAGGAGGAGTCAAGGTCACCTTTGCTAACGACGACTCCCTCCTGTGACCCCTCCCCAACGCCGTGAAGGGAAGAAGAATGGGGAGCGATCGACTACCACACGCATTACCCATTACGGGCCACGACATGGTGTCGTTCGCATCCCCTCCCGCTGAAGTCGAGGCTACAGGCGACCCGACGGCGAGCGCGCCGGAGTTGCCACCTCCGGTGTTGCCAACGCGCCGTCCGGGTCCCCACTTTAGATCCGTGCAAAACCCCAGAATGGAACCCGGGACCTGGCCCCAGGCTCTTTTCTTCAGCATAGCCAACAAGAAGCAGAAAACAGAGGAGGGGGAGTGTAAGGATGGATGACTCCGCCCTCCCTTCGCCCCTCCTTTTTATAGGCGGGACGGGGAGGGGAACCGCTCCCTCAACGGGCGGCCGCCGTCCTCCTCCGCCAATTCAAGACGACCGGGCCCTCACCTTGATGCTCTCCCGCGCCACGCACCTCCGTTACCTACCCCGCGTGATGCATGCCGCATACGTGGCTGAGGATAAGGGCGTGGTGGGATGAGTGAATTGGCAGTTTCTACCCCATGCGTTAAAGTCATTCACGGGCCATTACCAGGGCAGCCCCGCCACTATTGGCTTTACGCGACACGCAGGGAAACCGGAAACCGGCAAGGAATCAAGATCAATGAAGAAGCAAAGAAGACCTCAAGAGACCAGCCTCTTCAGCACCCCCACCTGTGCACTTATTAGGCCCTACCCCGATGACACTCGGCAGCGCGTTCGGGGCAGGCCTGGGGGCTTCTGTCGGTGCAACAAACCCTAGGTCTTTTTCCCAGACTGTGCACAGGCATGGGAACAAGATTAAGCCACCAACCCAAGTCAGAGTACAAGAGACCAAGAGCATCGAAGAACCAACATGCAGATGAAGAGGACCAAAGTCAAGCCGGAGAAGCAAGATACCACCAGGAGAAAAGCCTCCCTTGCCGGGCAGGCGAGCTCGGCAAGGACGGGGCTGCACCCGAAAGAAGACGAGCAAGACGTCCCGGCAGGGCCTGCCGGGATTCACGGAGGCAAAACCACCTCACCAACTACTCCACCATGACCCACGTCGTCAATCAGTGCGGTGTCAAGCCGCAAAGTGACTAAGTGGCAGCCATTCGCCACATGGCGGTCTCTCTCTACAGGAAATGCCTACAGATGACACCCGTCCTGCGACGTGTCAAGCGAGCAGGCGTGGAGCTGGCGAGATAGCCCAGCAAGGCTTGCTAGGCGACCAACAATGTGACGTTGAGGTGCATTTAATGCGCCCTGTCAGCCTGCAGAGTTAGGTATGATAGCACTGTTTGCTATCTTATCAGTGCATAACGACTACTTTGCCATTGTGGTAACCCCTTAACCTATAAAAGGAGGCCCATGGCAACCGTAGAGAGGGTTGGAAGGTTGGATAACTCACACCCCCATACGCGGGTAGCCCCTGCCGCCCCTGCCGGGCAAGTGTACTATGCTCCACCACCACCTTTCCACCATCAATCCACCGAAACAGGAGTAGGGTTTTACGCCTCACGGCGGCCCGAACCTGGGTAAAATTGCGTGTGTGATCTCTGCCGTGCTGCCCCACACTCGTCTGCTCCTTGTGCAACGCGACCCCCCTACCGAACCAGCAAGGGCCCCCCTGGTCCCATAGGTGGCCGTGGTTTCCCGCGACACTGTAGGTACACATGTCAGTGTGGCACTGATCCATGCTTCGACCCAGAGGAACATATCGCCTCCGCCGCCGCTGACTTTGGGCGGGCTTTGGCCAAGATGAAGTGCCCTAGCAACTACCTCTCAGGACTTACCAAGTATGTACTTACCAGTTCAATCTTACCAATACCAGTTGCAATTAATGGCTATGTTTTGTACGCTCGATGTATTAAGCATGTTGTAGTAAACATGCCTAACACATTTTAGCTATTTCCCTACCTTTTTATAGACAACTGGGCCATTATCTGCTCTGGCAGCACCTGCCTTGTGATGTTTAACTCTGCCAATTGCATTTTCATCAGTATCGATTTCAATGGCCATTAAGCCTGTTGCAATTAACAGTTGTATCCATTTTTAAACAGTTGTATTTCAGTGGCTACAAACTTACAAAATATGAATTAGGATGATGTTATGCCTGTTGTAATTAACAGTTGTATCCATTTTTTAATCCACCCCTTTGCTACTGTGCTACTCTTTCGCAATGAAGATATCACTATAGATGCTACCGTTTTATTACCATCTGCTATTTTTGGTGGATGTTAACCCTGCTGTAGTTAGCATTGGCTTTCCATGTACTTACACCATCTATTCCTAAATATAAGTATTTTTAGAGATTCCAATATAGACTACATAAAGAGCAAAATGAGTGAAACTAGATTCTAATCTAAACTATATCTTTAATTCTATATACATCCGTATGTAGTTCATATTGAAATCTCTAAAAAAATACTTGTACTTAGGAACGTAGGTAGTTGTATTTTACATCATTTGTGCAATCTCAATTTAGCTTCTAACATTTACTGGTTGCTTGTAGGTACATAAATGAGTGGTACTGATCCACGCTTCGATCCCTTTTGCGTATGGGGCAATGAGATATTCATGAACAAGTGTCAAGTGAGGAAACTAAGAAAGATTGTTAGGTGAAAGAAACGGGTGATTGGAATTAAGCTCTTTATTTACACTTTGTCCAAGACAACAGTGAACTTTAGGAGCCCACCATATGAGCGCGCGTGTGGATCACACCATAGGGTTAGTTATATGTTGATAGGACTATGCATTGGAGGGCAAGAGTGACAGAAGCTTCTCCCTACCATAGAAATTGATTCAGACGGGATCGAAGGGGACCAATATATCTTAATGCTATGGTTGGGTTTTACCTTAATGAACTTTAGTAGTTGCGGATGCTTGCTAATAGTTCCAATCATAAGTGCATAGAATTCCAAGTAAGGAATGACATACTAGCAGTGGCCTCTCCCCATAAAAACTTGATATCGGTCTAGGAACTTAGCCAATTGCTTAGGGACAATTCTACAAATCCTACCACCACTTTTCCACACTCGCTATACTAACCTAATTGTACTTTTAGTAGAACAACACTTAACTTTTATTTTCACGTTCTTTATTATCTTGCAAACCTATCCCTTTACACCTACAAAGTACTTGTAGTTTCATACTTATTCTAGGTAAAGTAAATAGTAAGTGTGTAGAGTTGTATCAATGGTCGATAGAACTTGAAGAGAATATAAATTTTTACCTTTATCTCCTTATTGGGTTCAACACTCTTATTTATCGAAAAAGCTAGAATTGATCCCCTACACTTGTGGGTTATCACCGAAGCGTGGCCGAACTAGCCGAGTAGGAAGCATGCACGGTTGCACGGGAACAGGCTCACCAATGATACATTTGGCACCTCTTCGCGCCCACGCGTGGTCAAACGAAACGCGTGTGGCGTGCTCAAGCGTGCACTGGAATCCTCTGCTAGGCTCGCGGTGACAAGACATGATGATTATAGGCCGGCTGGCCCCCATTTATTATAGCGGCCATTTAACCCTTGTGTCTCCTCAACCTTTCGATCACGCGCTAGTATTGCAAGAAGCACAACCACGACGAAAAATTCTTAGAGGGTTTCTTGCGCGACTCCAATGAAGCTCCGAGCGGCTGATACGTCTCCAACGTATCTATAATTTTTGATTGTCCCATGCTATTAAATTATCCATCTAGGATGTTTTATAAGCATTTATATGCAATTTTATATGATTTTTGGGACTAACCTATTAACCTAGAGCCCAGTGCCAGTTTCTGTTTTTTCCTTGTTTTTGAGTATCACAGAAAAGGAAAACCAAACGGAGTCCAATTGACCTGAAAATTGACGGAGATTATTTTTGGACCAGAAGAAGCCCACGGAGTATTGGAGATGGGCCAGAAGAGTCCCGAGGCACCCACGAGGGTGGGGGGCGCGCCCTACCCCCTGGGCACGCCCCCTACCTCGTGGCCGCCTCGGAGACCCCCCTGACTTGTTCCCGACACCAACACCTCTTATATATACCCAAACTTCCAGAACATAACCTAGATCGGGAGTTCTGCCGTCGCAAGCCTCTGTAGCCACCAAAAACCAATCGGGACCCTGTTCCGGCACCCTGCCGGAGGGGGGATCCCTCACCGGTGGCCATCTTCATCATCCCAGCGCTCTCCATGACGAGGAGGAAGTAGTTCACCCTCGGGGCTGAGGGTATGTGCCCGTAGCTATGTGTTTGATCTCTCTCTCTCTCTCTCTCTCTCTCTCTCTCTCTCGTGTTCTTGATTTGGCACGATCTTGATGTATCGCGAGCTTTGCTATTATAGTGGGATCTTATGATGTTTCTCCCCCTCTACTATCTTGTAATGGATTGAGTTTTCCCTTCAAAATTATCTTATCGGATTGAGTCTTTAAGGATTTGAGAACACTTGATGTATGTCTTGCATGGGATACCCGTGGTGACAATGGGGTATTCTATTGATTCACTTGATGTATGTTTTGGTGATCAACTTGCGGGTTCCGTGACCTTGGGAATCTATGCATAGGGGTTGGCACACGTTTTCGTCTTGACTCTCCGGTAGAAACTTTGGGGCACTCTTTGAAGTTCTCTGTGTTGGTTGAATAGATGAATCTGAGATTGTGTGATGCATATCGTATAATCATACCCGCGGATACTTGAGGTGATATTGGAGTATCTAGGTGACATTAGGGTTTTGGTTGATTTCTATCTTAAGGTGTTATTCTAGTACGAACTCTAGGATAGATCGGACGGAAATAATAGCTTCGTGTTATTTTACTACGGACTCCTGAATAGATCGATCCGAAAAGATAACTTTGAGGTGGTTTCGTACCCTACAATAATCTCTTCGTTTGTTCTCCGCTATTAGTTACTTTGGAGTGACTCTTTGTTGCATGTTGAGGGATAGTTATATGATCCAATTATGTTATTATTGTTGAGAGAACTTGCACTAGTGAAAGTATGAACCCTAGGCCTTGTTTCAACGCATTGCAATACCATTTTCAGATTGCAAAAACCTATATCTACCATCCATATTGCACTTGTATCACCATCTCTTCGCCGAACTAGTGCACCTATACAATTTACCATTGTATTGGGTGTGTTGGGGACACAAGAGACTCTTTGTTATTTGGCTGCACGGTTGTTTGAGAGAGACCATCTTCATCCTACACCTCACACAGATTGATAAATCTTAGGTCATCCACTTGAGGGAAATTTGCTACTGTCCTACAAAACTCTGCGCTTGGAGGCCCAACACGAGTCTACAAGAAAAAACTCGCGTAGTAGACATCAAGCAATTTCTGGCGCTGTTGCCGGGGAGGCTAGGTAAGCGGCACTAACACCCCGTCAACTAAGCAATTTCTGGCGCCGTTGCCGGGGAGGTGAGTGCTTGAAGGTATATCTTTAGTCTTGCAATCTAATCTTTTAGTTTCTTCTTTTATCACTAGTTTAGTTTATAAAAGAAAACTACAAAAAATGGAATTAAGGTTGCCTCATATGCTTCATCTTTTTAATATCTTTCGTGAAAATGATGGAAATGAAAATTGTGCTCAAGTGCTAGAAGAAGAATCCATTAGAATGTTTGGCACTAAATCTTTGTGTGATGAGCATGATTGCAATGTTGTTAGTATGAATTCTATGAATATCCATGATGCTAACGATATGCAAAGCCACAAGCTTGGGGATGCTATGTTTTATGTAGATGATATTTTTAGTCCCCCAAGTTTTGATATGCAAATTTGTTATGATGATAGCATGACTCCTATTTATGATGGTTATATTGATGAAAGTGGGTCTGGAAGAGTGTCAACTTTAGTAAGTAATGATCCCACTATTTCGGAGGGTGTTGAATCTTATTGTGACAATTATGAAAGTGGATTTAGAGAGGTCATGACTTTATTTAGTAATGATTCCACTATCTTGGAAGAGGTTTCAATTGATTATGATGAGAACAAAGTTGCTACTTATGATGATTATTGTGATGACTTGTATGCTATAAAGAGTAATGATATCCATGAAACTTGTCATCATGATTTTAATGCTCAAATTGATTATGTGAATAAAGTATCACATGATAGTTATTTCGTTGAGTTTGCTCCCACTACTATTCATGAGAATAAATTTGCTTATGTGGAGAGTAGTAAAATTTCTATGCTTTTGCATCATGAAAAGAATGCTCTACGTGATGGTTATATTGTTGAATTCATTCATGATGCTACTGAAAATTATTATGATGGAGGAATATATGCTTGTATGAATTTCAATAATACCAAGTTTCCTCTCTATGTGCTTAAAGTTTTGAAGTTATGCTTGTTTTGCCTTCCTATGCTAGTTGATTATTGTTCCCATAAGTTGTTTGCTCAAAAAATCCCTATGCATAGGAAGAGGGTTAGACTTAAATGTGCTAGTCATATTCTTCATGATGCTCTCTTTATGTTTCAATTCTTATCTTTTATGTGAGCATCATTGAAATCATCATGCCTAGCTAGGGGCGTTAACGTTAGCGCTTGTTGGGAGGCAACCCAATTTTATTTTTGTTCTTTGCTTTTTGCTCCTGTTTAGTAATAAATAATTCATATAGCCTCTATTTAGATGTGGTTTTAGGTTTTAGTTAGTGTTTGTGCCAAGTAGAACCTTTGGGAAGACTTGGGTGAAGTCTTTGCGATCTTGCTGTAAAAAACAGAAACTTTTGCGCTCACGAGATTAGCTGCCATGTTTTACTGGAGAGTTATTTTAGGTTGATTCTTTTTGAAGATGATTAATATACAAATTACTCACGTCCACAAATTTATTTCAGAATTTTTGGAGTTCCATAAGTATTTTTTTGATACATATTGCTATAGACTGTTCTGTTTTTGACAGATTCTGTTTTTCGTGTGTTGTTTGCTTATTTCGATGAATCTATGAGTAGTATCGGAGGGTATGAACCATAGAGAAGTTGGAATACAGTAGATATTACACCAATATGAATTTAGAATGAGTTCACAACAGTACCTAAGTGGTGATTTATTTTTCTTATACTAACAGAGCTTACGAGTTTTCTGTTAAGTTTTGTGTTGTGAAGTTTTCATGTTTTGGGTAAAGATTCGATGGACTATGGAATAAGGAGTGGCAAGAGCCTAATCTTGGGGATGCCCAAGTCACCCAAGGTAATATTCAAGGATAACCAAGATCCTAAGCTTGGGGATGCACCCGGATGGCATCCCCTCTTTCGTCTTCGTTAATCGGTAACTTTACTTGGAGCTATATTTTTATTCACCACATGATATGTGTTTTGCTTGGAGCGTAATTTTATTTTATTTAGTTTTGCTTGCTATTTTAATAATATCCCAAGATCTGAAGTTCTTAAATGTTAGAGAGTCTTCACATAGTTACATAATTATTCAACTACTCATTGATCTTCACTTATATCTTTTGGAGTAGTTTGTCATTTGCTCGAGTGCTTCACTTATATCTTCTTAGAGCATGGCGGTAGTTTTATTTTGAAGAAATGGATGAACTCTCATGCTTCACTTATATTATTTTTAGAGTCCTTTAGAACAGCATGGTAATTTTCTTGGGTTATAAAACTAGTCCTAATATGATGGGCATCCAAGATGGGTATAATAAAAACTTCCATATAGAGTGCATTGAATACTATGAGAAGTTCGATACTTGATGATTGTTTTGAGATATGAAGATGGTAAATTAGAGTCATGCTAGTTGAGTAATTGTGAATTTGAGAAGTACTTGTGTTGGAGTTTGCAAGTCCCGTAGCATGCACGTATGGTAAACGTTGTGACAAATTTGAAGCATGAGGTGTTTCTTTGATTGTCCTCCTTATGAGTGGCGGTCGGGGACGAGCGATGGTCTTTTACTACCAATCTATCCCCCTAGGAGCATGCGCGTAGTGCTTAGTTTTGATGACCTGTAGATTTTTGCAATAAGTATGTGAGTTCTTTATGACTAATGTTGAGTCCATGGATTATACGCACTCTCACCCTTCCATCATTGCTAGCCTCTTCGGTACCGTGCATTGCCCTTTCTCACCTTGAGAGTTGGTGCAAACTTCGCCCGTGCATCCAACCCCGTGATATGATACACTCTATCACACATAAGCCTCCTTATATCTTCCTCAAAACAGCCACCATACCTACCTGTTATGGCATTTCCATAGCCATTCCGAGATATATTGCCATGCAACTTTCCACTGTTCCGTTTATTATGACACGCTTCATCATTGTCATATTGCCTTGCATGATCTTGTAGTTGACATCGTATTTGTGGCAAAGCCACCATGCATAATTTCATACATGTCACTCTTGATTCATTTCCCATCCCGGTCCACCGCCGGAGGCATTCATATAGAGTCATACTTTGTTCTAGTATCGAGTTGTAATCTTTGAGTTGTAAATAAATAGAGGTGTGATGATCATCATTAATAGAGCATTGTCCCAAAAAAAAGAAGAAAAAAGAAAGGCCAAAAAAAAGAAAGGCCAAATAAAAAAAGAAAAAAAGAAGAAAATAAAAGGGACAATGCTACTATCCTTTTTCCACACTTGTGCTTCAAAGTAGCACCATGATCTTCATGATAGAGAGTCTCTTATATTGTCACTTTCATATACTAGTGGGAATTTTTCATTATAGAACTTGGCTTGTATATTCCAACAATGGGCTTCCTCAAAATGCCCTAGGTCTTCGTGAGCAAGCAAGTTGGATGCACACCCACTTAGTTTCTTTTGTTGAGCTTTCATACATTTATAGCTCTAGTGCATCCATTGCATGGCAATCCCTACACCTCGCATTGACATCAATTGATGGGAATCTCCATAGCCCGTTGATTATCCGCGTCAATGTGAGACTTTCTCCCTTTTTGTCTTCTCCACACAACCCCCATCATTATATTCTATTCCACCCATAGTGCTATGTCCATGGCTCACGCTCATGTATTGCGTGAAAGTTGAAAAAGTTTGAAAATACTAAAGTATGAAACAATTGCTTGGCTTGTCATCGGGGTTGTGCATGATGAGAGCATTTTGTGTGACGAAAATGAAGCATAGCCAAACTATATGATTTTGTAGGGATGAGCTTTCTTTGGCCATGTTATTTTGAGAAGACATAATTGCTTAGTCAGTATGCTTGAAGTATTATTATTTTTATGTCAATATTAAACTTTTGTCTTGAATCTTTCGGATCTGAACATTCATGCCACAATAAATAAAATTACATTGAAAATTATGTTAGGTAGCATTCCACATCAAAAATTCTGTTTTTATCATTTACCTACTCGAGGACGAGCAGGAATTAAGCTTGGGGATGCTTGATACGTCTCCAATGTATCTATAATTTTTGATTGTTCCATGCTATTACATTATCCATCTAGTATGTTTTATAAGCATTTATATCCTATTTTATATGATTTTTGGGACTAACGTATTAACCTAGAGCCCATTGCCAGTTTCTGTTTTTTCCTTGTTTTTTGAGTATCGCAGAAAAGGAAAACCAAACGGAGTCCAATTGACCTGAAAATTGACGGAGATTATTTTTGGACCAGAAGAAGCCCATGGAGTATCGAAGATGGGCCTGAAGAGTCCCGAGGCACCCACGAGGGTGGGGGGCGTGCCCTACCCCCCTTGGGCGTGCCCCCTACCTCGTGGCCACCTCGGAGACCCCCCTGACTTGTTCCCGACGCCAACACCTCTAATATATACCCAAACTTCCAGAACATAACCTAGATCGGGAGTTCCGCCGCCGCAAGCCTCTGTAGCCACCAAAAACCAATCGGGACCATGTTCCGGCACCCTGCCGGAGGGGGGATCCCTCACCGGTGGCCATCTTCATCATCCCGGCGCTCTCCATGACAAGGAGGGAGTAGTTGACCCTCGGGGCTGAGGGTATGTACAAGTAGCTATGTGTTTGATCTCTCTCTCTCTCTCTCTCTCTCTCTCTCGTGTTCATGATTTGGCACGATCTTGATGTATCGCGAGATTTGCTATTATAGTTGGATCTTATGATGTTTCTCCCCCTCTACTCTCTTGTAATGGATTGAGTTTTCCCTTCGAAGTTATCTTATCGGATTGAGTCTTAAAGGATTTGAGAACACTTGATGTATGTCTTGCATGGGATACCCGTGGTGACAATGGGGTATTCTATTGATTCACTTGATGTATGTTTTGGTGATCAACTTGCGGGTTCCGTGACCTTGGGAATCTATGCATAGGGGTTGGCACACGTTTTCGTCTTGACTCTCCGGTAGAAACTTTGGGGCACTCTTTGAAGTTCTCTATGTTGGTTGAATAGATGAATCTGAGATTGTGTGATGCGTATCGTATAATGCATAACCTCGATTAAGATAGTCTATAATGATTCAAAGCAATAGTCTATAATTTGATACAAAGACGTCAATACTCAGGAACCCTAACAAACAATCATGCCTTTCAAAAAAAAAGCTAAAGAAGGTTATCCTACAAAATCATGTAGTTTTGTCATGCTCCATCTTCTTAACACAAAGTATTTATCATGCATAACCTCGATTAAAATACGAGCAATTTGTTCATATTTTTTAACACGCTTCAGCTTTTTCAAACCCCACGCAATAAATGAGGGCAAGCCATGGATATATCACTATGGGTGGAATAGAATACGGTGGTGGGCATTAATATGGAGAAGACAAAAAAGGAAGAAAGTCTCACATCGACGTGGCTAATCAATGGGCTATGGATATGCCCATCAATTGATGTCAATGCAAGGAGTAGGTATTGCCATGCAACATATGCACAAAGAGCTATAAGTGTATGAAAGCTCAAATTTTAAACTAAGTGGGTGTGTATCCAATTTGCTTGCTCATGAAGACCTCGCGCATTTGAGGAAGCCCATCATCGGAATATACAAGCCAAGTTCCATGATGAAAAATTCCCACTAGTATATGGAACTGACTAAATATGAGACTCTCTAAGTGAAAAACATGGTGCTACTTGGAAGCACAGGTATGGACAAAGATAGTAAAATTGCCCCTTCTCTCTTTTTCTCTCAGTTTTTTTGGTGGGTTCTTTTTGGCCTCTTTTTTTATTCTTTTTTATTTCCTCGCTGGGACAATGCTCTAATAATAATAATGATCATCATACTTCTATTTACATACAACTCAGAATTACAACTCGATACTAGAACAAAAATATGACTCTATATGAATGCCTCTGGCAGTGTACCAGGATGTGCAATGATGCTAGCGTAACATGTATAAAAAATGATGAACGATGGCTGAGCCACAAATACTATGCCAGCTATACGATCATGAAAAGCAATATGACAATGATAATGTGTGTCATATGAAGCGAACGGTGGAATTTGCATGGAAATATATGTCGGAATGGCTATGGAAATGCCTTAATAGGTAGGTATGTTGGCAGTTTTGAGGAAGACATAAGGAGGCTTATGTGTGATAGAGCGTATCATATCACGGGGTTTGGATGCACCGGCAAAGTTTGCACCAACTCTTGAGGTGAGAAAGGGCAATCCATGGTACTGAAGAGGCTAGCAAATTGCGGAAAGGTGAAAGGGCGTATAATCCATGGACGCACATTAGTCATAAAGAACTCACATACTTATTACGAAAGTTTATTAGCCCTCGAAGCAAAGTACTACTACGCATGCCCCAAGGGGTATAGATTGGTAGGAAAATACCATCGCTAGTCCCCGACCGCCACTCATTGATGCGGCTTGAAACTGCGTCGGTATTTCCCCCAAAGAGGAAGGGATGATGCAGTACAGCTACGGTAGGTATTTTCCTCTGTTATGAAACCAAGGTATCAATCGAGTAGGAGGGCCAAGCAACACTATGTAAATGGTACATACCTACACACAAAGAATAAATACTTGCAACCCGATGTGTAAGAGAGGTTGTCAATCTCTCACCGGTAAAAAGATAGATTGACTTGTATGAGATTGGATAAATAGATCTAAAGAAAATGCGAAATAAAAGATGCAAATAAAAAGTGCAGCAAAGTATTTTTGGGTTTTTGGAATAATAGAACTAAAAACAAATGTGATGAAAAATAGATTAGAAAGCAATATGATAAAAGATAGACCCCGGGGCCGTAGATTTCATAAGTGGCTTCTCTCGAGAAAATAGCAAACGGTGGGTAAACAAATTACTGTTGGGCAATTGATAGAAGATCGAATAATTATGACGATATCCAAGGCAATGATCAATGTATAGGCATCACGTCCAAGATTAGTAGACCGACTCCTGCCTACATCTACTACTATTACTCCACACATCGACCGCTATCTAGCATGCATCTAGTGTATTAAGTTCATGGAGAAATGGAGTAATGCAATAAGAACGATGACATGATGTAGACAAGATCTATTGATGTAGGAATAGACCCCATCTTGTTATTCTTAATAGCAACGATAAATGCATGCCTCCCTGCCCCTTCTGTCACTAGGAGAGGACACCGCAAGATCAAACCCATCCCAAAGCACCTCTTCCCATGGCAAGAAAAATTGATCTAGTTGGCCTAACTAAACCAAAGATTGGAAGAAGAAATACGAGGCTATAAATAATCATGCATATAAGAGATCAAAGAAACTCAAATAATATTCATGGATATAGATCTGATCATAAACTCAAAGTTCATCGGATCCCAAGAAACACACCACAAAAAGGTTTACATCAAATAGATCTCCAAGGGACCATTGTATTGAGAAGCAAAAAGAGAGAAGAAGCCATCTAGCTACTGCCTACAGACCCTTAGGTCTATGGTGGACTACTCACGCATCATCGGAAAGGCACCAATGAGGATGACGAACCCCTCTGTGATGGTGTTAGATTGGATCTCGTGGTTCTGGAACATGCGGCGGCTGGAATTGTGTTTCGTTGACTCCCATAGGGTTTCTGGAATATTTGGGATCTTATAGGGCGAAGAGGCGGTGCAGGAGACCCCTGTGGGCCCCACAACTCACCAGGGTGCGCCAGGGCTCCTGGGAGTGCCCTGGTGTCTTGTGGTCCACACGGGCCTCCTCCCAGGTGCTTCCTTGGCCCCCAAGGTGTCTTCTGGTCCAAAAAAATCTCCAAAAAGTTTCGCTGCGTTTGGCTTCCGTTTGGTACTGATATTCTTTGAAGTAAAAAACAGCAACTGGCACTGGACACTATGTCAATAGGTTAGTCCTAAAAAATGATATAAAGTTGCAATAAAATGATTGTAAAACATCCAAGATTGATAATATAACAACATGGAACAAGCAAAAATTACAGATACATTGGAGACATATCAGCATCCACAAGCTTAATTTCTACTCATCCTCGAGTAGGTAAATGATAAAAACAGATTTTTTATGTGGAATGTTGCCTAACATGTTCATCACATATTCTTTTCTTTTGTAGCATGGAAATTTGGACTTTTAGATGGTTCAAAGCAATAGTCCATATTTGGCATGATAACTTCAATGCTCAATCATACCAATAAGCAACCATGTCTTTAAAAATATCAACATTAAAGAAAGTTATCCCTAGCCCATCAAGCTCAATCATTGATCTATTCATGAAACACACTCGAATATTAGCTACATCCAATGCACAAGTACGATCATAATGCTCCCTAGTTGGTGCTTTATAAGAGAACATGGAGACTCAGATAAAAATAAAAGTTGCATAAATTAAATAGATAGTCCCTTCGCAGAGGGAAGTAGGGATTTGTAGAGGTACGAGAGCTCAAAGCTTAAATTGAGAGATAATTTTTTTGAGAGGCATTCTTTTCCAGTCAACGAAAATGACCGAGTAATTCCCAACACTTTCCATGCTAGATATATCATAGGGGGTTCCCAAACATAAAATAAAGTTTATTCCTTTTTCCACCATATTTTCACACTCCACGTCTAGCCGTATCCACGTGTACCGTCCATACCAACACTTTCCACGGAATTTATTATTTGACAACATGAAGTAAATTTCTTTTTCATTTCGGGACTAGGCATCCCTATTACCGCCACACTCTCGTGCAATGACAAGTGCATAAACACTCATCTTGAGAATAACACATCTAGCATGGAAAATATTGGCCACCCCCTCCCGCTTCATGAGCGGTACGACACACGAAAAGGAAATTCATTTTGAAAATTAGAGTTGGCACATACAAATTTGCTTAGAACGACACAGAAATACCACATATGGCAAAACTAGGTTTAAGGATTTTGGATGCACAAGTAGTATTTCTACTTAGTACAACTGGAGGCTAGCAAAAAGATTGAGAAGCAACCAACCACGAAACAAAAATTCACATAAGCGGGCATTCAACATAACTAACACCGAATAATGCACCACAAGCAGGATGCAATTTCATTGCATAACTATTAACTTTTGTGCTTGCATAGGGAATCACAAACCTTAACACCAATATTCTTACTAAAGCGTAATTACTCACCAACATGACTCATATATTACTGTTATCATATCTCAAAACTATTAGAAAGAATCAAGTTATCTTGTCCAATGATCTTCATGAAAGTTTTTATTATATCCCTCTTGAATATCTACCACTTTGGGACTAGTTTCATATATTTCCATTGCTTTTGACAAGCTCAAATAAATTTAAGTCAAGAACATGAGCATAAAATTTTCATCTCTCAAAATAATATAAGTGAAGCATCAGAGAATTTCTTAAAAAATTTACTAACTCTCAAATTAATCTAAGTGAAGCATGAGAGTATTTCTTCAAAAATAATAAAGCACACCATGCTCAAAAAGATATAAGTGAAGCACTTGAGCAATTCCATAGCTCACAAAAACTTAAGTGAAGCATAAAGAGCAACTCTAACAAATCATAGCATAATTTTGGCTCTCTCAAATAGGTGTGTCCAGCAAGGATACTTGTGACAAACTAAAAAGCAAAACAGGCAAAGACCCATATAATACAAGACGCTCCAAGCAAAACTCATGATATGTGACGAATAAAAATGGGATAATTGATTTTATGCCCCTAGTTGGGTCACACTCGGCAGGTTTACCCCTAGTTTCCGAAAACACTTGTTCCTGCCCATACCACTTTGCTCCTCTTATGCTTTTGCCCTTTGACCATTGACCATCACTTTGAAAACTTCATAAAAATTCATACTAACTAAGAAAAATTCAAATAAGATATCAAAATGTTCAGAAAAGCATCACCTATATGTGCATGCCATTTGCATTCATGAAAAAAGTGTTGGCCAGTCCCCATCTCAGTTTTAGCTCATATGATCTTAGCATGAACAGTAAAATCTAAAAAAATTCTAAAAAAAATTGGTGGCAAAGTTTGAGTAATGTTTTGAGTGCTTGCCAAGTTTCATAAGGGAATGAAATTTGTGAAAGTCGTGGCAAAAAACAAAAATCAATGCTCCAAAATTTCATTTTTTACCACGACTTCCATGAATGACATTCCCTTATGAAACTTGGCAAGCACTCAAAACATTGGTCAAAGTTTGCCACCAATTTTTTTAGAATTATTAGTATTTTTTAGATTTTACTGTTCATGCTAAGATCATATGAGCTAAAACTGAGATGGGGACTGGCCAACACTTTTTTCATGAATGCAAATGACATGCACATATAGGTGATGCTTTTCTAAACATTTTGATATCTTATTTGAATTTTTCTGAGTTAGTATGAATCTTTTATGAAGTTTTCAAAGTGATGGTCAAACGGTCAAAGGGCAAAAGCATAAGAGGAGCAAAGTGGTTTTGGCAGGAACAAGTGTTTTCGGAAACTAGGGGTAAACCTGCCGAGTGGGACACAACTAAGGGCACCAAATTAATTATCCCAATAAAAGTATAGTTCCAAGTAAAATACCGATGTTCGTTAGAAGAAAGAGGGTGTTGGTGTGAAAACCGGCAGATCTCGGGTAGGGGGTCCCGAACTGCGCGTCTAAGGATCAAGGGTAACATGAGGCAGGGGACATGATGTTTACCCAGGTTCGGGCCCTCTTGATGGAGGTAATACCCTACTTCCTGCTTGATTGACTTTGATGAGTTTAGGGGTTACAAGAGTTGATCTACCTCGAGATCATAATGGCTAAACCCTGGATGTCTAGCCTGTATGATTATGATTGCCTCTACGGACTAAACCCTCCGGTTTATATAGACACAGGAGGGGCCTAGGGTTGTACAGAGTCGGTTTACAGAGAAAGGAATCTTCATATCCGAACGTCAAGCTTGCCATCCACGCAAAGGAGAGTCCCATCCGGACACGGGGAAAAGCCTTCTATCTTGTATCTTCGCGGCCCATTAGTCCAGCCCATGTCACATAGCCCGGACGCCCGAGGACCCCCTAATCCAGGAATCCCTCAGTAGCCCCTGAACCAGGCTTCAATGATGATGTGTCCGGTGCGCAGATTGTCTTCGGCATTGCTAGGTGGGTTCCTCCTTCGAATACTTTAAAGTAGTTGATCAACAAAAACTATGTCTGGATCTGTTTAACAGTCACAACCTCACTGCCACAAGGGCGTAATACTTAATTAAAAAACACAATATGTCTTGACTGATAGTTTTTGCTCGCGATACGTTACGTCTGGCCTCTTTATTATTTCGAATCGCTTTTCAATCTCCCGTTTTGCGTTTCGAGACGCGGCCTCCGGTGACACGTCTTGTCAAAATAAAGATCGTGTCCTCTTATCACGAGATTCTCATCAATACAGGCTTGGGTAATCCAACCGTGCCGTCCGCACGACCCCTTGGGAATAGGCGAGTTTTAAGGCTCGTGGGGGGACACTCTATATTCACTGCCTTTATAAGGAGATAAGAATCCACCTTTTCACCACACACCTTCTTCTTCCTCAGCCCATCCGCCCTCGAGCTCCAGCGCCCAATCTTCGACCCCTTCCGTCCCCATAAAACACTCTAGCCATGTTCGGATCTGGAATGCAGGGCAAGTGGATGGCCTCCTCCGTCACGGAGGAGAACATCATGGAGCTCCGGGAGGCGGGGTATTTAGCCAAGGAAATCGCCCACCGGCTTCCGGCCAAGAAGTAGATCGTCCCTACTCCGGAGCCCCATGAGAGGGTAGTATTTATTCCTCATTTCCTTCACGGACTAGGGTTTCCCCTCCATCCTTTCGTCCGCGGCCTTATGTTTTACTACGGGCTAGATTTCCATGATCTAGCCCCGAATTCCTTTCTCAACATTTTGTCATTCATCGTCGTGTGTGAGGCATTCCTACGCATCCCTCCCCACTTCGGCCTATGGCTCAAGGTCTTCATTGTGAAGCCAAAAGTGGTGGATGGTCAACACGCGGAGTGCGGCGGCACCATGGTGAGCAAGCTACCCAACGTCACTTGGCCCAAAGGAACCTTCATGGAGACCGTAAAGGGGTGGCAGTAGGAGTGGTTCTACGTCACGGAACCCCATGACTCCACATGGGCTGCTCCTCCCGAGTTCAAGTCCGGGCCTCCACTGCGGCTGACATCCTGGCTCAACATGGGCCTGGACTAGGTGTCATCCGACGAGGTGACAATGCTGCAGAAGCGCATCAAGAGTATGGTAGACAAGAATACCAGTCTTGCCAGCGTGATCCAGGTAATTCTCTTTCGCTGGATTCTCCCCTGCCAAGGCCGGACTCAGCACATGTGGGAGTTCGACCCGGCCGGTCCCCGGAGCCTGCAGCAGTTCTTTGGCACGAAGTACGAAGACATGTGGAAGCTGCTATTCAAGACCCAAAAGACGTGGCCAAAAACGATCAATGACCTCGGCCTCGACTATACTCACGCAGCGTCTCCCGTAAGTTTTCATGATAACTTTACTATTTGTAAATCCAGGGGGCGTACTAAGCTTTCCATTCTTCCCACAGGGCTGGACAAAGAAGGCGGAGCAGATTCGCTGTTCGGCTCCGCTACCCGAAGACCTAGCCATCCCTCTGTTAACGAGGATGCTGGTTCCGGCGCCATATCGGGCGCCGGAAAAGAAGGCCAAGAAGAAGGGCAAGGAGGCCAAAAGTGGCCTCCGCCGTAAAGGTGCTTCGTACATAGTGTCCAAAGACACCGAGACTCACTCCTCCCCTGATGAAGACGAAGGGGAGGAGGAAGAGAGTAATTCTCCCCTTAAGGGGGGAAATAAGAAAAGGGGGGCTTCCGCGGATCTGGAGGCGGAGGCGTCCAAGAAAGGGAGAATCTCCCTCACGGATGACTCCGAATTGGACGCCGATGAATGGCACCCCAGGTCGAAGCCCCTCGCCGGATCGTAAGTACCCCGAAGGCACTTGTACTTATATATCTATCCGGTTTTCCGCCTTTGTGATTTTAATATACTGAATTACGTGCTGTAGTCCGGCTCGCGTCCTCCCCCAGCAATCCTCATCTTCGGGGAATTCGCTGGATCCGAATGTGATGGATAGCGGGTCAGCTCCGCCGGCCTCCTCCCCCAAAGCTATGGACAATGTCGAAGTGTTGTCCCGAATGACCCTTCCGGGTCAGGGAGAGGTGCGGGAAGCCGTCGAGGTGGCGCCAGAGGGTGATACCTCTGCTGCCAGAAACATGAGGGCACCGACCCCCATGGAGACTGGTGACGGGGGCCATGCCCAATTCGGCCCCCAATCGGACATTATTTCGGAGACCCATATGGCTCCTGAATCAGGTGAGCAGCCTCCTTTGAAAGAAGGGGGTGCGCCAATCCCACCGACGACCTCTGTCAATCCAGAGGCGCCGGATACTCTGGTGGAAGCGCTTCAGAGTGCCACCATTGTGGAAGAACATCGTACCCTTATGGGTACGATGGTTGAAAGGGTTCGGTCCGCTAAAAGCGGATTGAACAAGACCTACACTAGCCTTCTGAGAGGCTTTGAGGTATGTAATATAATGCCTTTTAGCTATATAAGAAAAATATCTGTGTATAGATAGTAGCCCCTGAGACTCTGTTCGGTGTTCACAAAGAAAGGCTGAACAGAGGATCTAATAACTCGTACAGGAGATTAACATACCTATCTATTTGAATCAAACAAGCTGCAATGCAGGTGTCAGCTTCCCATGCCGCCGAAGCGTCTGAGCTGAGGCGGAAGTTAGCGGAAAAGCAAGGTATGTGATACCGAAAATGCGTCTGAAATAATATCAATTTGTCATCTGAATGAGTGTTATAACTTTGCTCATAGCTGACGCGTCTGAGGTCGAGACCCTCAAGAGCGTGCTGGCCGAGGCCAGGAACGAGGCGGAGGAGGAACGAGCGGCCCGCCTAAAACATGAGTCAAGGGTGGAGGAAGTCCAGCAAGAGCTCAAGGATGCTATAAGAAAATGTGAGTCCTTAGAGCGCAAAATTTCGGATCAAAAATCCGAACTTGCTAAGGCCCTCCAAAGTGCACAGGAGGCCCAGGCCGAAGCCCAAAGCACCCGCTGGGAGATCCAAGAGGCGAAGCAGATTGCGGCTGGTAAGGCCTTTAATATGCAGAGCAAATTTGTGAGAAGGAAATACATCTTACTGACCCAGATTTGGAGTTCTCCAGGAGCGTTTGCGGACCTGCCCCGGAGTGTTGCCGATGCTACGGAGTTCTTTCGAGCCGAAGAGGGGAGCTCGACGGAAAAACTGTTCTGATCGCAATACCTTGCACCTGAGCATCCCGTGCTCCTCAGCGATCAGCTGAAGCAGTTGACCGAACTGCATAGGGTGGCCGGATTGGCCATGAGGGATTTTATAATCCGTCTGTGGCCTGCCAAACCCATACCCAGCAGCTACTTCGGGCTTGTGAAGCGACTGGTCAGTGCCTGCCCCCAGCTTGATGCCGTGAAGCAGCTGGTCTACATCGAAGGTGCGCGGATGGCCTTCGCCCGTGTCAAAGTGCAGTGGGGAAGATGAACACCGTCAAGCTCGCAACCGAGGGACCGCCCGCAGGCAAAGAGCACCGCACGCCGGAGCGGTATTTCGATGATGGAAGGATCCTGCATTGTAGAGGGCCAGTGTTCGAAGGACATCATTTTTGAATGAATGTATCTATGTTGTCTAATCATGTATTATGAAACAAGGCTTATGTATGATATGTTGCTTGTTTTACTTTAAAATATCTCCTCCTGTGCGGCCGTTTACGACATCTGAGAGTTGGCCAGTTGTCAGCTTCATCCCCCACATAGGTAGTACGGGGGTGCTCGGGATAGCATTTAAACACACTTGACCCAACGTCTTGGTCCGTGAAGGAGCTGTTAGTGCGGAGAACTAGGCAATCGAACTATGTGGCTTTATCGCTCTCACTTAGCCATAGGAGTTTTACAATGGGAGTGTGGGCGCAGCCCCTAGTATTGTTCAATTATCCGAACTTGGGTGCTGTGGATGCCTGGCCGGGTGAAGGCCGACCTGTCGCGTAATGTGGAAAAAGTCGCAAGAGATTTGTACTTAGTCACCGAATAGCTGACCAGCTCTCGCCTCATCATGACAGTCAGTTTTCGGCTTTCTCTATTGAGTTGTTTGTCCAGATGAACCGGAAACACAATCGCAGTAGTTCTCCCTTTACTACCTTAGTCGAACAAGCGGAACGTAAGGTAGTAACCACAGGAGCCGGGCAACCCAACTATTGACCAAAGACATGATTCGGAGCCGATGCATATAATGCTATATTCGGGATGCCGAATTGTACTATGAAAGTGTTCGGACTTTATTTAGTATTTAGGAAATGTACGTGGCTCAATAGAGCCCTTGGCGATTTAAGTTGTATCGAGGTGTACATGACAATCGGACAAAAACAGGGAAATACAGATTAAGAGGTAGGCTAGTACCACATAGGTTGGGCCAGAAACTGTTTCCATTATAGTCTGATTGATACATCAAAACGTATTGGTACAAATAGTGCGGTAAGCAACAAGGCTATTTTACAAGCCAAGCACAAGGGAAAGCTGTGTATGTGTCCTGAAAATGGACGAGGTGATCTTTAAAGACCCTCTAGGTACTCTGCCATGCGTCTACGCTGCTTTTCTCCTTGGTGTTTTGTCCTTCGAGAGGATCATCGATCGGTATTTTCATGATAGGCCGCAAAAAGAGGCCTTGGTACCGTCGAAAAGGTGATGTGGGTTGTAAGGAACCTGGAAAAATAAAAAGGAGAGAAAAAGGAAATACGAGTGCCAGGATAGGGCCTATCCGTATTGTGGACTTTATCTTTATTATGCCTCCATCCTTTCCCATGGTATCTTTAGTGCATAATTATGTACACGTGGTACATATGCCACAATTTGGTAGGGGCTGAGATGGAGGCCGAATTGCTAATCGAGCTCCTGATGAGCTGGATTGTCGTACTGTGGGGTAGTCCGGACTCGTTTGACAGTGTCTGGGGACTTGGCCGCCGATGTAATAGTTGGCTTGATAAGACCGCCCTGTACTTCCGCTGCCAGGGCCACGGTGTGCTCCTCAATACGGAGGGAGTGTTCCATGTTTCCATTGACTGTTATAACACCGCGTGGTCCGGGCATCTTGAGTTTGAGATAGGCATAGTGTGGGGCCGCATTGAAGCGAGCGAACGCGGTTCATCCAAGCAGTGCATGGTAGCCACTTCGAAATGGGACGATGTCGAAGATCAAGTCTTCGCTTCGGGAGTTGTCCGGCGAACCGAAGACAACCTCCAATGTGATTGAGCCCGTGCAGCAGGCCTCAACACCAGGTATTACTCATTTAAAGGTAGTTTTAGTGGGCTTGATTCTTGATGCATCAATACCCATCTTGCGGATTGTGTCCTGATAGAGTAGGTTAAGGCTGCTGCCGCCGTCCATGAGGACTCGCGTAAGGTGGAATCCATCAATGATTGGATCGAGGACCAGTGCGGCTGAACCTCCGTGACGGATACTGGTCGGATGGTCCTTGCGATAAAAGGTGTCGGACAGGCCGACCATAGGTTGAATTTTGGGGCGACTGGCTCTGTCGCATAGATGTCCCTTAGCGTGTGCTTGCTCTCCCTCTTGGGGATATGAGTAACGTATATCATATTCACCGTTTTGACTTCAGGGGGAAATTTCTTCTGTCCCCCTGCGTTCGGTGGACGAGGCTCCTCGTCGCCGTCCTCGCTGGGCGACCCTTTCTCCTTATGTTCGGTATTTAACTTACTGGCCTGTTTAAAGACCCAACAACTTCTGTTGGTATGATTGGCAGCTTGTCGGGGGTGCCGTGAATCTGGCAGGGTCGATCGAGTATTCGGTCCAAGCTGGATGATCCCTCTTTGTTTCTTTTGAATGGCTTCTTCCGCTGACCGGACTTGGAGCCGCTGAATCCGGTGTTGACCGCCGTGTCTTCGGTATTGTCATTCTTGCTTCGGCGCTTGTGTTTGTTGCGTCGGGGCCTGTCATTGCTATTCCTGGCTTCGAAAGTGCCAGGTTTGCTTGTACTATTACTGCTACGGGCGAGCCAGCTGTCTTCGCCCACGCAAAAGCGGGTCATGAGTGCTGTCAAGGCTGCCATGGACTTCGGCTTCTCTTGGCCGAGGTGTCGGGCGATCCATTCATCGCGAATGCTATGTTTAAAGGCCACTACGGCTTCAGCGTCTAGACAATCGACAATCTGATTCTTTTTAATGAGGAACCTAGTCCAGAATTTTCTGTCTGACTCTCCGGCCTGCTGGACAATATGACTGAGGTCATTAGCATCTGGAGGCCGGATATAGGTGTCTTGGAAGTTGTCTCTAAAGGCATCCTCTAGGTCTTCCCAGCTTCCAATAGAGTTTTCTGGGAGGCTGTTTAACCAGTGGCGAGCTGACCCCTTAAGTTTTAGGGGAAGGTATTTGATGGCATGTAGATCGTCACCGCGAGCCATGTGAATGTGGAGAAGAAAATCTTCAATCCATACCGCGGGATCTGTTGTGCCATCGTATGATTCAATGTTCACGGGTTTAAACCCTTCTGGGAACTGGTGCTCCATTACCTCATCGGTGAAGCATAGGGGGTGTGCAGCGCCTCTGTATCGGGCCATGTCACGACGCAGTTCGGATGAAGTCCGTATGCGGTTTTCGGCCCGGGCGTGGTTATGTTTGTCGCGCCAGGCTTGATAGCCGTCTTCTCGCGCCGGGGCACGCCCCCTTGATCCGTAGATTGATCTGGTCTGACCTCCTCTATTTTCCAGGTCCTATCATAGGTCATATGTGTATCCCTGAGCTATTGTTTCTCTGCTTTTACGACGAGGTGGTGCGGGCTGGTGTTCGGCTTGAGTTGCCATTCTGTCCCGGCCACGTGGTGGTCGGTCAGGTCCGTCAGCCGCGTTACGCGCGGGTGGTATGGGCTCCAGCGCCTCATCGTCGAATTGGGGTAGCAGCTTACGCTTCAGGTAACTCTTTGTTGGGCATTCGAGGCCGTATTCTTCGGCTGCCAGGACATTAGTCCATCTGTCATTGAGCAGAGCTTGGTCAGCTTGAAGCTGCTGCTGCTTCTTTTTTAGGCTTCTTGCTATGGCTATTAGCCGGCGCTTAAAGTGCTCTTGTTCGAGGGGTTCCTCTGGCAAGATAAAATCCTCATTGCCGAGGCTCACGCCGTCCTCGAAGAGTGGTAGATAGTTGCTATCCTCCGAGTCTTTGTTCCCTGCTTGCTCGTCAGGGTCAACTTGCTTTTCCTCCCGATCATCCTGTTCAAATGTTGGTTCGATGGGGTCTTCTTTGTCTTCAGCGTTCTCCGGAGTATCATTGTCTCCGGTGCCGGTACTGCTGTTTTTTCCGCGACGCGATTTAGAGCGGCGCCGCTGGCATCGACGCTTTGGTGGTATCTCAGGAGGTTCGTCCTCGACTGGAGCTTTCTCATCATCGCCGTCACCTTCTTTAGGTGTGTCCACCATGTACATGTCGTTTGAGGAAGTGGCCGTCCAGCGTCCGGTGAACGGCGGGTTTTGGGCCTGTTCCTCTCCGGCATCGTCGTCCATACTGTCAATGTCTTCGGAGGCATAATCGAGCATGTCAGTTAGGTCCTCGATAGTGCCTATGAAGTGGGTGGTGGGTGGGAAGTAAAGTTCCCTATTTTCAGCCCCTAGTCCGGGATGGGCGCAATTCGGAAGCGGTTCCTCTATGATGGCGAGGGATCGCATTAAGTCCAAAGCCTCATTTAAGAGCGGGGTTTGGACGGGAACAGAAGTTCCCTGGCTGAGCTCGCATAATGCGGACTTCGAGGGTTCGGAGCTAGTGTCTGGCTTTGTGATGACCGCCAGTGACACTATTCTCTGCGGTTCTCTAGTGTTGAGCTCTATAGCCGCAGTGAGTCCGGCTGGCTCTAGACTCCCGTCTTCGGACCTGGTGACGCACTCCGGATCTAATGCCGGAGCGGTGGTTGGGGTCGTGAACCCTTGGAAGATCAAGTCTCCTCGGATATCGGCGACATAGTTCAGATTTCCCAAACTAATCTGGTGACCAGGGGCATAGCTGTCGATCTGCTCTAGGTGGCCAACCGAGTTGGCACGCAGTGCGAAGCCGCCGAATACAAAGATCTGGTTGGGGAGAGGAATCTCCTTCACGGCAGCATTGTTGTAGATGATCGATGGAGCCATCGAGCCTCTTGATGATGGCACAGTGGAACTCTCAATGAAAGCACCAATGTCGGTGCCAAAACCGGTAGATCTCGGGTAGGGGGTCCTGAACTGCGCGTCTAAGGATCGAGGGTAATAGGAGGCAGGGGACACGATGTTTACCCAGGTTCGGGCCCTCTTGATGGAGGTAATACCCTACTTCCTGGTTGATTGACTTTGATGAGTATAGGGGTTACAAGAGTTGATCTACCTCGACATCGTAATGGCTAAACCCTAGATGTCTAGCCTGTATGATTATGATTGCCTCTACGGACTAGACCCTCCGGTTTATATAGACACCGGAGGGGCCTAGGGTTGTACAAAGTCTGTTTACAGAGAAAGGAATCTTCATATCTGAACGCCAAGCTTACCATCCACGCAAAGGAGAGTCCCATCCGGACACGGGGAAAAGCCTTCTATCTTGTATCTTCGCTGCCCATTAGTCCGGCCCATGTCACATAGCCCGGACGCCCGAGGACCCCCTAATCCAGGAATCCCTCAGAGGGGATGCCTTCCGGGGCATCCCCAAGCTTAGTTTCTTGGTTCTCCTTGAATATTAACTTGGGGTGCCATGGGGCATCCCCGAGCTTAGGCTCTTGACACTCCTTATTCCTTCATCCATCGTGATCTCACCCCAAATTTGAAAACTTCAATCACACAAAACTTAACAAAACCTTCGTGAGATCCGTTAGTATAAGAAAACCAATCTTTACTTGAAGTAATGTTGCAAACGCATTCAAATTTTGTTATTGCATTATATCTACTGTATTCTAAATTTTCCATGGCTTATACCCCCCTTGATACAATCCATAGATTCATCAAAATAAGCACACAATGCAAAGGAAATAGAATCGGTCAAAACCAGAATAGTGTGTAAAGATGAGAATTGTTATCATACTTATGTAACTCCAAAAATTCTGAACAATTATTACAACAGAGGAAATTTGTATATCAATCTTGTGTAAAAAATTCAGAATTTTTCGTTGCTTCTGTGAATTTAAACAATTCTATTACTGGACGCAAAAGTTTCTGTTTTTCAACGGGATCAAATCAACTATCACCAAAGATATCCCAAAGGCTTTACTTGGCACAAATACTAATTAAAACATAAAAAACACAATCATAACAGAGGCATAATTGTGCAAACACTCAAGAACAGAAAGAAAAAGGCAAAAATAAAATTTATTCATTGGGTTGCCTCCCAACAATCGCTATCGTTTTATGCCCCTAGCTAGGCATAATTCATAGATTCAAGTATTGTCATCTTTAGTTTTCAACTCCTCAATCAAACACCTAGAATTCTTCAAGGATTTAGCATACATATTTTCAATAACAATACTCCTAGGAACAAGATTGAAGAATTCATTCTTGCAAGTAGGGTCTTTTATCACTTAAACAAAATTGGGATGAGTACTAATTATTTTAAGATCCTCCTTGTTGCTATTAGCATTGACACCCTTGTTTTTAGTAATTTGTGTAGACTTGCAAATATTTACGGGAGTTTTTTCAATAGTTTTAACGGAAGAAAAGGCCATGCTTAAGTTACTAAAAAATTCTTCCAATTTATCAATCCGAGAAGGACTTTCTTCGATTCTTTTATTAACTACGATTTCCTTTTCCCATAGTAACTTAAAAACGTCTCCTGCTTTTGACCCAATTTTATTAGCAAGATTATGCATTCTTTTATCTAAGTTTTCAATATGTTCTTCGGCAAGCATTTTTTTCAATAGCATGAAGCCTCTGCATAACATGCTCAAGCGTTAAAACAGTTTCATTGCTAGTGAGAGGTGGTGCACCCAATAGATCTCCCACAGCATTAAAAGCATCCAAAGATGGACACAACAAGAAATTCCCACCGGTAATCATATCAAGGACGAATCTATACCAAGTGGTAATACCCACATAAAAACTTCGAAGAGGAACAACGGTAGATTTCTTACGAATAGATCTATTATGAGCATTGCAAACTCTATACCAAGAATCTTTTGGATTCTCCCCTCCCCTTTGTTTAAAATTAAGAACCTCATTCTCAGGGGTACACACAATAGAGGAAGAACTAGCCATACCAACAAAGTAGTCAAACAAGAGAGCTGACGAGAAAAAGGCAAACGAAAAAGAGAAGGCAAATAAAACGTCAAATTTTGTGAAGTGTGGGAGATGAAAATGAGAGGCCAATGGCAAATGATGTAAATTGCAAGGTGATGAGATTTGTGATTAGGAACCTGATAGATGTTGATGATGTCTCCCCGGCAACGGCGCGAGAAATTCCTTTTGATGCGTCTTGGAATTGCGTCAGTATTTCCCCAAAGAGGAAGGGAGATGTAGTATAGCTACGGTAGGTATTTCCCTTGGTTATGAAACCAAGGTATCAATCCAGTAGGAGGACCAAGCAACACTATGTAAACGGCACCTGCACACAAAGAACAAATACTTGCAACCCGGCGCGTAAGAGAGGTTGTCAATCTCTCACCGGTACAAAGATAGATTGGTTTGTATGAGATTGGAT
This sequence comes from Triticum aestivum, assembly GCF_018294505.1. Lineage (NCBI taxonomy): Eukaryota > Viridiplantae > Streptophyta > Magnoliopsida > Poales > Poaceae > Triticum > Triticum aestivum. The sequence goes on from NC_057808.1 coordinate 261,097,865, forward strand.
AAATATATCTGAATAAAACATGAAATAAAAGATGCAAATAAAAAGTGCAGAAAAGTATTTTTGGGTTTTGGAATAATAGATCTAAAAAAATGCGATGAAAAATAGATCGGAAAGCAATATGATAAAAGATAGACCCGGGGTCCGTAGATTTCACTAGTGGCTTCTCTCGAGAAAATAACACATGGTGGGTAAACAAATAATTGTTAGATAATTGATAGAAGATCGAATAATTATGACGATATCCAAGGCAATTATCAATATATAGGCATCACGTCCAAGATTAGTAGACCAACTTCTGCCTGTATCTACTACTATTACTCCACACATCGACCGCTATCCAGCATGCATCTAGTGTATTAAGTTCATGGAGAAAGGGAGTAATGCAATAAGATGACACGATGTAGACAAGATCTATTCATGTAGGAATAGACCCCATCTTGTTATCCTTAATAGCAACAATAAATGCATGCCTCACTGCCCTTCTGTCACTGGGAGAGGACACCGCAAGATCGAACCCATCACAAAGCACCTCTTCCCATGGCAAGAAAAATTAGTCTAATTGGCCTAACTAAACCAAAGATTCGAAGAAGAAATATGAGGCTATAAATAATCATGCATATAAGAGATCAAAGAAACTCAAATAATATTCATGGATATAGATCTGATCATAAACTCAAAGTTCATCGGATCCCAACAAACACACCAAAAAAGGTTTACATCAAATAGATCTCCAAGACACCATTGTATTGACTATTGAGAAGCAAAAAGAGGGAAGAAGCCATCTAGCTACTGCCTATGGACCCTTAGGTCTATGGTGGATTACTCACGCATCATCGGAGAGGCACCAATGAGGATGATGAACCCCTATGTGTTGGTGTTAGATTGGATCTCATGGTTCTCGAACTTGCGGCGACAGGAATTGCGTTTTGTCGACTCCCATAGGGTTTCTAGAATATTTTGGAATTTATAGGGCGACGAGGCGGTGCGGGACACCCCCTGGGCCCCACAACCCACCAACGCGTGCCTGGGCTCCTGGGCGCGCCCTGGTGTTTTGTGGTCCCCACAGGCCTCCTCCCAGGTGCTTTCTGGGCCCCCAAGGTGTCTTATGGTCCAAGAAATCTCCAAAAAGTTTCGTTGCATTTGGACTCCGTTTGGTACTAATATTCTGCGAAGTAAAAAACAAGAAAAAAATAGCAACTAGCACTAGGCACTATGTCAATAGGTTAGTCCTAAAAATGATATAAAGTTGCTATAAAATGATTGTAAAACATCCAAGATTGATACTATAACAGCATGGAACAAGCAAAAATTATAGATACGTCGGAGACATATCACTCATAAGGAAGACAATTAATAATAAGTCATGATCCAACTTCTTACCATAACGGGAGACTATATGTGCATGTTTCGGGAATCACAAAGCTTAACACCAATATTCTTACTAAACCACAATTATTCACTAGTACAACCCACATATTACCATCTTAATATCGCAAAACTATTGCAAGGAATCAAACTTATCATATTTAGTTATCAACGTGAAAGTTTTTATTGTATCCCTCTTGAATACCTATCATATTAGGACCAATTTCATAACCCGTGCATATTGCTATTACTATTATCAAACTATCAAAATGATATAAGTGAAGCATGAGAGTGCAACTATTTCTTTAAAATATAACCACCACCATTGTCGGCGTCCTGGGAACGGGGGTCCCCAGACTTGCCTGCCTGCAGCCCACTGCGTGGCTCTGCCAGCGGCCCTGTACGGCCCATCTTCACCAGCAAACACTCAAGACCCTCCCGAGGGGCCAAGCCTCGTGAGGCGGACGACACAAGACCCCCTCGGGGGCTGCCTCACTAGGTTAGCTCGCGAGGGGCGGAGTGATCAAGGCAAGGGACACCTCGCGAGGTTCCTGTGACGCAAGCCATGACGACGGAAGCCAGGCGGGCGCTAGGCGGGCGCCAGCTTGTGCAGTGTCCTCGTTTCCTCTTTGGTGCTAAAGGGGCAAGCGCAGGCGAGGAGTCCCGAGGCATCAGGCAAAGGTTTCCATATTGGTGCAACGAGACCAAGACCAGCAGGACGGCAAGACGGAGGTCACCGTGGAGCCCAAGACGGTGTCACCACGAGAGCCTTTGGCAGGCGAAGACCACCTTTAGTCAGGATAACTTGTACTAGTTGTCCCCCTTCAAATTTGGCCGTTGTTGGATCCCTTCCCGCTCAATATTTGGGGAGAGGACCAGGGCCTCTATAAATAGGACTAGCCACCATAGTAGGAGGCAACTCGAGCTCATCCTAATCTGGATCTCCTCTAAAACAGATCCACACCAAGCACAAGAACACCTCTCCTCAGGAGGCTGTTCTTCCCTTGTAACTGTTCATCCTCAGCCCAAGAGGCAATCCACCACACCACACTGGAGTAGGGTATTACACCACAACGGTGGCCTGAACCAGTATACATCTTGTGTCTCTTGTGTTGGAGGTTCGTCGAGCTAGGTTTTGAGATGGCGGTGAGGTTGAGGGCGTGATTAGGTAGAGAGAGATCTTCGTGCACACACCAGTGTTCGAACCTCAAGGGCTTTGCCGGAACCCGAAATCCGACATTTGGCGCGCCAGGTAGGGGTGCGCCGAAGCTTTCCTCCGTCGATCCGCGTCCCGTCGCTGCGTCGCATCCATGGCGGACGCTCGCCGAGCTCGCGCTGAGCGCCGGGCCGCCCTTGCCGCCCGCGTTGCTCAGACCGCTCCCATCGGCGGGCCTCCCCGTCATTCTCCGTCACCCGCCGCCAACGCCGCCACTGGCCCGGCGGGGAACGAGCAGCAAGCGTCCTCGCTACACCCCTCGGTGCGGCGGGACGGCCGCACCGCCACTCCGTCGCTGACCCCGGCCGGCTCGTCGTCTCACGCTCGTCGCACTCCCACGGACGCGCAGGCCGCGCTGCTCATGGCACGCGAGCTCCTGCGCTACCGCCCAGTCGACGACCTCTACGAGGACTGGCTGGACCGCATCACGGAGCTCGTCAGCGCCACGGGGGGGGGGGGCTCCCCTGCGCCATCCCTCTTGCTGCCTCGCCCTCCGCCAGCTGCGGGCGACGTGGCTCACGGAGCGCCTCCACCACCTCTGCACCAAGACGGCATCCTGGCGCAAAGGCGCGCGGCCCTCCGGCGCGACCCACCACGTCGGGCGCCCGCGCGACAAGAAGGAAGCTGCCAAGAAGTTCCTCGGCCACGAGAGAACGCGCCCGCACTCCCAGCACCACTGCAACAAGACCGCGTGCCGCCTGCAGCGGCATTGCACGGACATCAAGGGCAGGCCCCACAGCAGCAAAGGGTCCCGGTGGCCACCGCGCCCTCACCCCCGAGCTGCGTAGCGTCGCCGGGCCTGGCAAGTTCAAGCCGGACCTGCCTCCTCGCTATGACGGCACCCCCGACCCCACGGAGTTCTTGCAGCTCTAGGAGCTAAGCATCGAGGCGGCCAACGGCGACGAAAAAGTCATGGCGAACTGGTTCACCATGGCTCTCAAGGATGGCGCTCGCTCGTGGCTCCTAAACCTGCCTCCCGGCTCGATCTCCTCCTGGAACGAGATGCGTGACCGCTTCGTCGCCAAATTTTAGGGCACTCGCGACCGCCCTCCGGCCGTGGGTGACCTGCGCCGTATCAAGCAGCAGCCAGGAGAGACCCTCCAGAAGTACATCCAGCGCTTCAACAACGTTCGTCTCAAGATCCCCAAGGTGACGGATGAGGCCATCATCTCCGCGTTTTCTGATGGCATCCGCGACATCAAGATGAAGGAGGAGCTCGCCATCCACGAGGAGCTCTGCACGGCCTTGGAGCTGTTCAACCTGGTGACCAAGTGCGCGAGAGCTGAAGAAGGGCGCCTTTCCCTCCTCGAGCTCCCAGCTGCTGACCCCGAGGAGAAGAAGGCCAAGGCCAAGGACGTGGAGTGCAAGGGAGTAGCCGTGCTCGCGGCGGAGCCAGACATGAAGCGCGGGCGAGACCATCCCGAGTCATCTAAGAGCAGCCGGCCGTTCTGCGCCTTCCACAACGTACACAGCCACAACCCCAATGACTATCAAGAGCTCAGGGCCATCCGAGATGGAAGCCTCGGTCGACGCCCCGAGCGCAATGACCGGGGCTACGGCTGAGGAGGAGGATGAGGAGGAGGACACTGGGACGACTACCGCCCTCGGCAGGAGTGGTGCGACCGGCCTCGCGAGGACCACTAGCAGGACCAGCCTCGTGAGGGCGCCTGGAGGGATCAGCCTCGCGAGGATCGCCCCCAGGGCAACGCTAGTCTTCCTCCACTGCCGCCACTGCCAAGAAGGAATGATGACCACCATAAAGACGAGGGGGCTGGGGGCTTCCAGGAACCGTGCGCCATCGCCTGCATCTTGGGCGGAGCACAAGCCCCAGCCTCTCAGTGCATCTTCAAGCAGTTTGCTCGCGAGGTGAATGTGGCCCTTCCCAGGCTAGAGGCCACGCGCCCGCTCAGGTGGTTAAAGTGCACCGTCACTTTCAGCTTGGCGGACCAGCTCAAGTGCGCGGCCACCGCTAGTGCCCTCCTGATGCTCTGCTCACCCGTCATCAGCAATGTGCAAGTCACCAAGACCCTCATCGACGGCGGCGCAGGGCTTAATGTCCTGTCCGTCGAGACGTTCGACAGCCTCCAAGTGCCATATGATCAGCTTCAGCCTACCAAGCCTTTCTCAGGAGTGACCGACGGCTCCACCACGCCGATAGGGCAGGTCCGCCTCCCTGTCACCTTCAGACGGCGCAACAACTACCGCACTGAGCTCATCGACTTCTACGTTGCTCACATACGTCTTCCGTATAATGCCATCCTCGGGTATCCGGCCCTAGCCAAGTTCATGATGGTGACCCATCACGGCTACAACGTCCTCAAGATGCCAAGAAGCAGCGGGATCATCACCGTCCCCTGCGAAGAAAGAGATGCAGTGTGCTCCCTCGAGCGCGCCTTCCAAGCTGCGTCAATCGAAGACCCTGACGATCAAGGCACCCTATACCCTCCTGAGGTCGTCCCCAAGAAGAAGAAGCAGCTGCTCTGCACAGGGCCCCAGGGGAGCGACGCCTCAGGAGGTGCAGCATCAGGATCGGTGCCCACGCCTGGGGCGCCTCCCTCCCTCGCATAAGAAGGTGCGCCCGGCGCCCTCCTCGGGCAGGGCTTGGGGGCTCTCTTCTGGAGGGCCTCAGACCTTGCCAACATCACGAGGGAGGTGCTTGGGCACCATGTGGAGGCGTGCTTCGCGGCAGGTTTCCCTCAGGAGGACACCGAGCGAGGAGCGCCTGGTGCTCAGGAGTTCATCACCAAGGTCACTCAGGAGCTGCAGGATGCGAGAGCCATGCGTGGCGATCGCCGCTCACCTGGCGTAGCTCCCCATCCAGGCGAGGATGGCGGGCTACGCGTCTGCATCAACATCGCACGGCTCAACAGGGCCTCTTCTCAGGAGCTTTTTTGGCCTTCACGCGTGGGATGCTGCAAGGGCCCACCTCACAGCTATGTTCGTATGCCATTTGGTCTGCCGAGCTTGGCAGCCGCCTTCCAGCGCAACCTGCAGAGCGTCCTGGCGGCTCAGGAGGCCAGGCATCACGCAGTCCTGACAGAGATGGAGACGGTCCTCAGGGAACCGCCCGGACCCCCAGAGCCTCCCGAGGCTCAGGGCCCCGGTGGCTCGTGAGGAGCAACCCCTTCGCCACGCATCTTCAGCTGCCCCGACACCCCTTCGTCGACGGAATCAGGTGACATTTTCCAAGTTTATTTAGCTGGGAGCGCCCCCAGGCTGCATCATTCCCAGGCCGTGTGGGTCTGTCCCTGCCGCAGGTATCCTTTTATGTCTTTAACTTACTCTACTGGGGGCGCCCCTCGGGCTGCATCATCCCCAAGCCGCTCGGGTCCGACCCAGTGGCGTGTATCGTTTTTGCATTTACCTGAGCTAGTCTGCTTTTCATGCGTAATCTATCTATGGTTATCACCTGCTTGATTGTCACCCACCACGGGAGCTACACATGTTGGCACGACGTTTGTGCTCAGGTCCGTCCTTGCAACGTCGGAAAATCTGAGCGGTCGAGCTCTGGCTCGCGGCACGCCCCACGCACGTCACCTCACCAGGCCCTCAGTGCCTTCATCTTCTTGCAGAGCGACCTGCGGCATACCGGCAATCTGTGTCCCACCTCATGCTAACCCTCAGGAACCTCCTGAGGACGGCAGCAGGCGGTACCACGGGCTCCTCCTTCTCCCATGCGATTCGCTTGCGCGTTAAAAGGGGGGCTCCTGAGCATCGCGACTCAGGAGCTCTTACTGGCTCTCTAGCCCTCACCCCCTGGCCTTGACCACGGCATCGCGACCGGCATACCAGCGGCGGCTGAGCTCGCTCAAGGGCCGGGACCTGAGAACGCAAAGCACACAGAGGAGCGTGGAGAAAAGGGGTAGGCTCGCACGGGCCTAACCTAGCTACTCAATAGTAGTCGACGCGCAAATCTGGCGCAACACAAGGAACCAACCCCAGAATGCCAAGATAAGTCTCATGCCTGGATCAACCAGCGCTACAGCATAGGACCCCCACCTGTGGCAGCCTTGTTACGGCAACGTCGCCGCCCTTTGCTGCCTCTTAGTAGTTGCTTGAGCGCTAAAGGGGACCTCTTGAGCATCGCGTCTTAGGAGCTCTTACTGGACCTCGGGCCACTCACCTCCTGGCCTTGACTACGGCATCATGACCTGGCATACCAGCGACAGCTGTAGCCTGCCTGGGGATCGGGACCTGTCGGCGTAGAGCACCAAGCTGCCGCGGGGTTGGAAAGGGGAGACCAAGCCGAAGCAAGACACGCATTCGCAGAATTTTCAGAGTAGGGACGATATGAACCAAAGACATTACAGATCCTTTACACGCCCCCCATGGGGTCCGTTTCAATTCCTCGCAGGGAACAAAAGAAGGAAGTCCCTAGGGGCCCTATCTACACACGCCAGCGCCAACGACGCCATCATCAACAATGGGCCACGGGAGGCCGGCGCCAACCCCATCCAGATCAGCGATGGCGGCGACCGGATGCTGCGGCCTTGCTCCGGGCCTGGCGAGAGCTCGGGGGCACGTAGCTGTCGTCGCTCGTCTCCGGAGTCACGTAGGGCTCAGGAGAGTTGCTGGACTCCCAAGCGCCACCGCTGCTGCTGGAAGAGCCGCTGGAGAGGCCAACAGCAAGCTCGGCGCTGGCTGTTGCGGCGCTCCGACGACCCCCTCTAGAGCAGCACTCCAAGCGGCGACCTTCCGCATCGAAGACCTTGAAGAACATCATGGAGGCGCCGTCGTACTTGAAGTGGATGGCGAGGGCGCCTTCCGCGCGGCAGACCCGAGCAACCTCGCCCCAGCCGCAGGTCATGAAGATCTTGCCTGGGGAGACGGCTTCCACCTCAGCTCCAGTTATCGGGGTGTCGCAGTCGGCATGCTGCAGCCAAAGCTCGAGGGGGCCCCTCGGCGGCATCTCGGCGGAGAAGAGCTGTGGGAAGCGGATCCAGGTGCGCGGAGGCATCACTGCCCACAACACGAGCTCACGAGGAGTTCGCGGCGTGGACTCCTGGGGCGACGGCGAACGCGGCCCCGGCGCGAGCGGCGTCGCTCATTGCCTCTTCCTCCGGAGCCCTCGGCCGGGCGTACAGAGGCAGCGGGTACCCAGGAGGAGGCCGCTCGTAGCAAGGCCTCGACACGTCTTGCCTCATGACCATGTCGTGGCGATGGCTTGGCCTCTTCTTCGCCGGGAGCGGCCTGGGCTCGTCGCGGGGGGTTTTTCCCTTCTCCGCGGCCAAAAACCTCCGAATCGGGGACATGGGAAGATACTACTAGCAATGGAGCGACGAAGGAGGAAGAAGTGAGCGAAACATGAAGAAATCAGCAACGGGGGCTCCGCCCCCTCCTCAGTTATAGCAGGAGAAGGACAACCGGCGATCCCCACGATCACAGGTAATGATGATACTTCTCTGCATGCAGCAGGGACTCGTCAAGTCGGGCAGTTGCCGAGGCAGCGTGGGGAAGCGGAGACGCCCACGTCCAATCAATCGCCACACGTCCAGCGGGGCCGCAGGCTATTGGGGCCCCCGGCGCTCCGCACTTGCCCTTTGGCTTCGCCTCGAAGCCAAGTCCGAGCGCGCCTTGGGCCCAGGGGCTACTGTCGGCGTCCTGGGAACGGGGGTCCCCAGACTTGCCTGCTTGCGGCCCACTGCGTGGCTCTGCCAGCGGCCCTGTACGGCCCATCTTCACTAGTAAACACTCAAGACCCTCGCGAGGGGCCAAGCCTCGTGAGGCGGACGACACAAGACCCCCTCGGGGGCTGCCTCACCAGGTTAGCTCGCGAGGGGCGGAGAGATCAAGGCAAGGGACACCTTGCGAGGTTCCTGTGACGCAAACCATGACGACCGAAGCCAGGTGGGCGCCAGGCGGGCGCCAGCGCGCGCAGTGTCCTCGTTTCCTCTTTGGTGCTAAAGGGGCAAGCGCAGGCGAGGAGTCCCGAGGCATCAGGCAAAGGTTTCCATATCGGTGCAATGAGACCAAGACCAGCAGGACGGCAAGACATAGGTCACTGTGGAGCCCAAGACGGTGTCACCACGAGAGCCTTTGGCAGGCGAAGACCACCTTTAGTCAGGATAACTTGTACTAGTTGTCCCCCTTCAAATTTGGCCGTTGTTGGATCCCTTCCTGCTCAATATTTGGGGAGAGGACCAGGGCCTCTATGAATAGGACTAGCCACCACAGTAGGAGGCAACTCGAGCTCATCCTAATCTGGATCTCCTCTAAAATAGATCCACACCAAGCACAAGAACACCTCTCCTCAGGAGGCTGTTCTTCCCTTGTAACTGTTCATCCTCAGCCCAAGAGGCAATCCACCACAGCACACTGGAGCGGCAGGCGCTCGCACGCCCCTCCCCTCTCCGCCATCTTCTTCCTCCTGCTCTTTCTTGCGACAGCGCCTCGCCGCCGCACCGCTCTACCACTCGATTCTCCGCCGCCGCGCTCATTCTCGCCAGCCCTACGCCACGATGCAGTACAGGGGGGATTGGGACGACTCCAACGTCCACGAGGATCACGTCGAGTTCCTCCGCAAGACACGGCGGCTGCCCGGCGCGGACAAGGTGGAGGTCCGTCTTGCGCCGGCGAAGGAGATTACGCCGGAGCCGGAGGAAGGCGAGCAGGTAGTCTTCCGCTCGCATTTCTTGCGCGGCATCGGATTGCCCGTGAGCGCCTTCTTCCGCTCCTTTCTCGAGTTCTACCAACTCCAGCCGCACCACCTCACCCCGAACACGGTGGTGCTGCTGTCCGCCTTCGTCACCTTGTGCGAAGGCTACCTCGGCGTCCTCCCCACCCTCGAGCTCTGGGGGAGTTCTTCCAGTCCAAGCTGGGCACGCGCATGCAGGGCGTGCCGGCTCAGAGTGGCGCCTTCGTCGCGATGCGGAGGGTGGCTGCCGACAACCCCTTCCCCGTCATCACGCTGATCCAGTCGGTGAAGCTATGGCAGAAGTCATACTTCTACGTGAAGAACGTCGCCCCGCAGGGCGACTACGTCAATCTGCCGGCTTACATAGCCGGCCCACCAGCGGGCAGGCGGCCCCAGTGGTCCTATCGGACCGTGACGCTGACGCCGGCTGGAGCCGCAGCTGTCGCCCGACTTCGGGTGATGATCCAGTCGGAGGGCTTGCCGGGGCCCGACCTGCTGGCCGCCTTCGTCACGCGCCGGGTGCTCCCGCTCCAGAGCCGCCCTCATCTGATCTGTCAGATGAGCGGCCAGCTCGATCCGAGTCAGATGTGCACCAAAGACATGCCGCACGACGAGGTGGCCTATATGGTGAACTACCTTGCGAACTGCAAGCTCTCCGCAGAGTGGCAGTTCGGCAAGGAGCCATATTGCCAAGCCCATTCGCCGCCCCCGGTATGTTCTCTTTTTCTCTTTCTCTTCTCTCAGTTTTGTTGCCGAGTTCCTTTTGGCCGACTCTGACTAGTCGGCTTGTCTCGACAGAGCCCTCTTCTTCGGCCTGCAGGCGGGCCGCACGCGGAGCGCCGATTCGTCCCCGACCGGACGGAGCACGATCTGGAGGACCCCGACTTGGGGGCGGCCGCTATGGACGACAACACCGAGGCGGGCGGTGGCCAAGACGGCGGCGAAGCAGGCGGCTCCGGGCTTGGAGTCAGCTTAAACGACTGGCCGGACGATGACGAGGCTGAAGTCGTCCCACGCCGCTAGCCGGCGCCTGGCCACGGCGCGGGTTCCTCCGCCTCGCCGCCTGCTCGGGGTGGCGGGCAAAAGCGTCGTGCCGCGCCGGGCTTGTTCGGCAGTCGGCCGAAGAAGCCCAGAGGCGGGGCAGCGGCGACCAGGCGGGAGGAGGCGGCCGCAAAGGCGGCCCGCTTCAGGAAGGCGGTGAAGCAGCCGCAGACGGTGTCGGCGTAAGTATATACTCCTTCGTGTATTCTTTTTTCTTTTCTCTGATAGCTCCTAAGTCCTTGTCTTTTCTCCAAAAAACCAGGGCTCCATTGTCGCTCGAGCGGGCTGCTGCCGCCTCCGTCGTTGGGTCACCGGGAGGATCTGGGAGCACTACTCACCGCGTGGACCCCCGTGCCGATCTTCAGGCGGCGATAGAGCGGAATGCGCGAGAGGCGCGGGAGGAGCAGGAGGCGCGGGAGGCAGAGGCATTGAGGGCGGCCGCCGCCAAGGCGACGCAGGAGGAGGAGGCGGCGAAGGCGCGCGCCGACGCCGCAGCCAAGGCCCAAGTGGAGGCTGCGGCTGCCGCGATGGCGGAGGGGGCCTTGCTGGTCACCCCACTGCGCGTCGCGGCACCTGGGGCCCCGGAGCCCCCGCCAGAAGAATCCGGCGGTGACCAGCCGGGGCTGGAGAGGAAGACGATATCGTCATCCTGGAGAGGGTGGCGGCACCGGCCCCGCCGACTGGGGCAGCTCAAGGCAGCCGGCCTGATCTGCCGCCTGCGCAATCGGCCGGGGGCGAGCCAGCCGCGAGGACTGATCTAGCGGTCCGGACGTTGTCGCGCCAGCGCACGGGGAAGGCCGCATCAGAGCCGCAGCCGGCCGCGGGCTCCAGCTCGTCGGCCCAGGATATGGAGGCGGCCAGCGCCAGCTCGAGGTGGACGCCGGGCGGAGGGACGGCCGTGATGAATGTGGCCGCGCAGGACGTCCGGACCCGGCTCCAAGCCCAGGCTACGGCGCTGAGGAAATACAACGACGAGTTCCTTGCGACGCGGGCGGCCATCCGGGTTAGTCTTCTTATCTTGCTTTTTTGATCTTGGTTTCTTCTGTGGGGGCGCGTCAGCGCACCCACTGGGTGTAGTCCTCGAGTTCCGAGTCGGCTGCTGAGCAGGCGGCTTGGAACTTCTTAGTGGATCTAGTTTTGCTATTCTTGCTCTTACTCCGCTCTTCTGCCTGTCTTGCAGGACTACCACAATCTTCGCGCGGCTGCCTTCAACTCCCAGGCTCGGGAGCTGACCCAGAAGACCGTCGACCTATCTGAGAGCCGGGGTAAGTGCTTCGTCCTTTATCTCAAGTGGGGGCGCGTCAGCGCACCCACTGGGTGTAGTCCCCGAGATTCGGGCCGACTGCTGAGCAGTCGGGTCGGATCTTCCTTGACGACTTCTTATTATTGCTTCTTCTTTCTCTGCCGTCCCTGCAGCGGCCAACGGCAGTCTAAGGGAGCAGCTGGGAGGGTCTCAGGCCGCCCTTCGTGCTAAGGAGGCCGAGTTTGCCGCCTTGGTGCAGGAGCGTGACCGCCTGGCCAAGAGATTGGCCGACCAGGAGGAGAGCCACAACGCGGCTCTGAAGGCGGTGAAGGACAGCGAAGCCGCCCTCCAGGCCGAGTATGAGACAAAGGCGGCTGGCTGGGCCGAAGCAAGGCAGACGCTGATCAATGGCTATGGTCAGATCGAAGATTTGGTTGACGGTAAGCCGCCTTCTTCTTCGTCCTTTCTTGCCGCTTGCCGCTTTTGGCTCGTTTTCTGACTTGGTGTTTTCTCTTCTTTCTCTTTCTTTCTTGCACAGAGTACTTCCCTGGCTACTCTACCGCCGCCAACAAGATCATCGAGGCTCGCCGCGAGGCACGGAGGCAGGCTGGCGCCGAGATTGCACCAAATGCTAGCCGGTCGCTAGAGGAGCAGCTCTTGGCGATCCAGGCCCGCCTCCAACCGGCTCATCAACTGCTCCGCCGGCTTCAACGTGCCGGGGCACAGGTGTTGGCTGCCCTCTGGCCTGGCGAAGTGGTTCCCCGCACCCCCAGTCGGACTGCCGACTGGCTGGAGGTGGCGGTCAGCCGCTTCGAAGCCTGGAAGGCTTCGGCGGCTCGGTCCGGCGCCAGGCGGGCACTGGAGTTCGTTAAGGCCTGGTATCTCGGCCTGAGTCTGGACCAGCTGGCTACCTGGCGGCAGCAGGCCGACACGGAGCTGGAGCCGGCGCGGCCGGCTATCATCCGGCGGGCTTTGGCGATCGCCGACTACACCGACACCAGCGCCTTCGCCCCTGAGGTAGATGACAACGGTGTTGCCCAGCCGGAGGAATGGTTCGGGCTGAACCCGGCAGACGGCGAAGACTCGGCGGAGGAGATCGACTCCAGCGACGAGGGCGAAGAAGAGGAGGAGGAGGAGGGTGAAGACGCCGGGCCCGATGGTGGAGCGGCCGGCCAGCCTCAGCTTGACCGTGCCTCCAGCAACACGGCACGCGCGGGTGCGCCGCCTGCCACCGGCGGTGATCAAGCCGAGACCCGCCAGCCGGCCACTCCTTCAGCCGGTGACGCCGTCTCCACCGACCAACCCGGCTCCCACATCGCACCTTTAGTCTAGTCTGCTATCTTTTATTTTCCTGTCTTGTCACTTTTGGAACAATATTCTGTTAAGTTTACACAATTCCACCCACTGGGGGTGTATTCGAACTATGTCGATTGCCGGCCTGTTGGGGGCTTTATATGTATATATGACTATGCAAGTGTTTGGCTTTTCCTTGTTCTTTGCTTTTCATCCTTCTGCTGTTTCCTTTGCCGCCCTCCCTTGGTTGCCGCCTCCCCAGTCAGACAGTTGCTCTGCAATCTGTGGCTGGAGAAGTGCTTGGCCAATTGGGAGGGCAAGTACTCTAGCTTTGTTGGATTATAGCGAAGTGTTTGGGAAGCCGGCCAGCCGGCTGTTCTGACAGCCGGCAAGCATGGTTGGAGGCCATCTTTTCACTATACAAGTTCATTAGTCCTTAGCCGTTTTTCGTGTGGGCGTCCTTTCTGCCTTGGCTCTTGCTAGTCGGACAGTCGGTTCTTCGAGCTGCGACTTTCAACAAGAGAGGACTCGGGAGCCGGCACACTACTTGTCTGACTTTAGGTAGAACTTTAATATGGCTTAAGGCGGCCAGTCCCCGGGCTGACTAGTCGAACCCGGTGCCAGACAGGAAATCAAATGTAATAATACATTCATGGATATGACACTCGTCACTCATAGATAAACGAAGGCAGTCCCCGAGTGCTCCTCGGGGGGCCTATTGTTTCGTACTTAATACAAAAGGGTAGCATGATACATACTGCTTTCAACTGTAAAATCTTCTCAGGAGGTTTGCGTTCCATGGTCGCTCCGACTCCTTGCCAGAGTCATCCCTCTTGCGTGCTCTTGGTTTTTGCGCGTCGATCAAGTAGTAGGAGTCGTTGCCTAGTGCCTTGCTGATGACGAAAGGGCCTTCCCAGGGGGCCGAGAGCTTGTGCTGGCCGGCTGTTCGCTGGATCAGCCGAAGCACAAGGTCGCCCTCCTGGAAAGATCTTGGCTTGACCTTGCGGTTGTGGTAACGGCGCAACCCCTGCTGGTAGATGGCGGACCGGCTGAGTGCTAACAGCCGGCCTTCTTCCAGTAGGTCGACACCGTCTTCTCTTGCTTCCTTGGCCTCCGCCTCCGTGTACATGGTGATCCGAGGCGAGTCGAACTCGATGTCGGTTGGGATGACAGCCTCGGCACCATATACAAGGAAGAATGGAGTGAAGCCGGTTGACTTGTTAGGGGTAGTACGCAGACTCCAGAGGACAGCCGGCAGCTCGTCGAGCCAGCAGCCGGCCGATCGCTCCAGTGGTACAACCAGTCGGGGTTGATGCCGGAGAGGATGAGTCCATTTGCTCGCTCGACCTGGCCGTTTGACTGCGGGTGGGCAACGGACGCTAAGTCCAGTCGGATACCCTGCGTCGCGCAGAAACGTGCCAGTGCTCCTTTGGCAAATGCCGTTGTCGGTGATGATGCTGTGCGGTACGCCGTACCGAGTAGTGATGTCGGTGATGAACGTCACGGCAGTCGGCCCGTTCAGCTTCTTGATCGGCTTCACTTCGATCCACTTGGTGAACTTGTCCACGGCGACAAGCAGATGTGTCAAGCCGCCGCGGGCTGTCTTGAAAGGGCCCACCATGTCCAGTCCCCAGACGGCAAAGGGCCAGGTGAGGGGAATGGTCTTGAGTGCAGAAGCTGACAGGTGTTGCTTGGAACTGAAGACTTGGCATCCTCTGCAGCTCTTGACTATCTCTTTGGCATCTTCCAAAGCAGTCGGCCAAAAGATACCGTGGCGGAAAGCTTTGGCCACAAGTGATCTTGAGGCTGCGTGGTGGCCACATTCGCCTTGATGGATATCCTTGAGGATTGCCACTCCTTTTCCTGGCTCGACACAGCGCTGGAAGACTCCAGTGACGCTGCGCTTGACAAGCTCTCTGTTGATTATTGCATATGCTCCGGCTCGTCGTTGCACTAGTCTTGCTGAGATCTCATCAGCCGGCAGCTCTCTGTTGACTAGGAACTTGAGGATGGGCTGGGCCCATGATGGAGCTGTGACTTCTTCTTCTGTTAGTACGGCCACCATGACTCGGGTGGGTGGGTCGGGTGGCGTGGAATTGGAGTCGGCCACCGCTTCTTGTGTTGCTGCAGTCCCCGGGCCGACTGCTGCAGTCCCCGGGCCGGGTTCTGAAGTCCCCGGGCCGGGTGCGAGTACGGCAGTCCCCGGGCCAGTTGTCGAAGTCCCTGTGCCGCCTGCGGGGTTCCTCCAGTCGGATCCGGCTGCATCGGGGACAGGCGGTACGAAGATGGAGTCCGACTCTGGAGACGGCTTGATGGACGGCTTGAGGAGGCGCTGGAGGGAGACGCCGGTCGGTATAGCCTGTCGGGTGGAGCCGATCCGTGCCAGGGCATCTGCTTGGTCGTTGTCGGCCCTTGGTACGTGAAGGAACTCGCACCCTTCGAAGTACCCACTGATCTGCTGGATGAGGAATCGATAGCTCACCATGTTTGCATCTTTGGCGTCCCAGTCGCCAGACGACTGCTGGACCACCAAGTCTGAGTCGCCATAACACAGGATCCAGCGTATGCCGAGTTCTTTGGCTAGCCGGAGCCCATGTATGAGCGCCTCGTACTCGGCCACGTTGTTGGAGGCGGCGAAGTGGATCTGCAGCGTGTTTGTCGCCTTTGGGAGAGGTGAGGACGATGCCGGCTCCCAAGCCGGTGCGCATCTTGGACCCGTCGAAGTGCATCCGCCAATGGGTAGAGTCGGGAGCCGGCGGTAGGTACTGGGTCTCGGCCCAGTCGACGAGGAAGTTGGCCAATGCTTGGGACTTGATGGCGGTGCGGGGTTGGTAGAAGATTGTGTATGGTGCCAATGCAATGGCCCATTTAGCCACCCGGCCGGATGCATCCCGGCTACCTATGATCTTGGCAAGCGGGGCGGTGCACACGACCGTGATGGGATGCTCTTGGAAGTAGGGCTTCAGCTTCTTGGCGGCGAAGTACACCCCATAGCACATCTTCTGGTAGTGCGGGTAGTTTTGCTTTGAGCTGGATAGTACTTCGCTTAGATAATACACCGGCCTTTGAACTAGCTGGGCTCGGCCTTTTCCGGGCGCTGGACCACGACAACTGTACTGACCACTCGGCTAGTCGCGACAATGTAGAGGAGCATGGGCTCCTTCTCAGTCGGTGCCGCCAGGACAGGTGGAGTGGTCAGCACCTTCTTCAGCTCATGGAAGGCTTGGTCGGCTTGGTCATTCCACTCGAAGTGAGTGGACTTCTTCATGAGTCGGTACAGGGGGAGAGCCTTCTCTCCTAGTCGGCTGATAAAGCGGTTTAGGGAGGCCAAGCACCCGGTGAACTTCTGCACATCTCGCAATTTGGTGGGAATCTCCATCCTCTCGATGGCCTTGATCTTCACAGGGTTGCACTCGATGCCGCGTTCGGAGACCAGAAAGCCTAACAGTTGGCCGGCTGGTACTCCGAACACGCATTTCTCGGGGTTGAGCTTGATTTGGAATCGGCGCAAGTTGGCGAATGTTTCTTTGAGGTCCTCTAGCAGGGTGCCGCGCTTCTCTGTCTTCACCACAATGTCGTCTACGTAGACGTGGGCATTTCCGCCGAGTTGCTTGAGGAGGCATTTCTGCATGCAACGCTGAAAAGTGGCACCGGCATTCCTTAGGCCGAATGTCATAGTCAGGTAACAGAAAGCTCCGAATGGTGTGATGAAGGCAGTCTTCAGTCGGTCTGCTGGGTCCAACTTGATTTGATGGTACCCTGAGTAGGCATCCAAAAAACTCAACAGCTCGCATCCGGCTGTGGAGTCTATCACTTGGTCAATCCGTGGCAAAGCAAACGGATCCTTGGGGCAGGCCTTGTTGAGGCTAGTGTAGTCTATACACATACGCCACTTGTTATTCTTTTTCAAAACCAAGACTGGGTTGGCAAGCCACTTTGGAAAAAAATACTTCCATAATAAAGCCAGCGGCGAGGAGCCTGGCTATCTCTTCTCCTACGATTCTTCGCTTCTCTTCGGACAGTTGGCGGAGGGGTTGCTTGACCGGCTTCGCGTCGGCTCGGACGTGCAATTTGTGCTCGGCGAAATCCTTCGGGACACCCGGCATGTCCTTTGGGGACCATGCGAAGACGTCTCGATTCTCACAGAGGAAGTCGACGAGCTCGCCTTCCTATTTACTGTCCAGGTTTGCCCCAATGACAGCAAACCTTTCCGGATTCTCTGGGTCCAGAGGTATCTTCTTCGTCTCCTTGGCTGGCTGGAAGGAGCCCTGCGCATCATAATCTTTGGGGTTGGGGGACAAAGCCGGCTGCTTGCCGGCCATGGCCACAACCCGTTCCAGCATCTTCTTCTATTCTGCCACTACGAGGGACTCGGCCAGCCGACTGCTGGCCATGGCGCACTTGATGGACTTCTTGTAGTCGCCGGCTACGGTGATGATCCCCTTCGAGCTCGGCATCTTCATCTTTAGGTAGGCGTAGTGGGGCACAGCCATGAACTTGGCCAGAGCAGGTCGGCCAAGCAAAGCATGGTAGGGGCTCTCCAGATCCACTACCTCAAAACAGATCGCTTCTCGGCGAAAATGATCCTTGTCTCCGAAGAGAACATCCATCTTGATCTTGCCGATCGGGGAACAAGACAAGCCGGGCACGATGCCATGGAACACGGTCCGGCATGGCATGAGCTGCTTCGCCTTGATGTTCAGCTTCTCCATGGTATCGCGGTACAGTATATTGATACTGCTTCCGCCATCAATCAGGACGCGGGAGAATCGGGCAGCTCGCCTCTCCGTCGCGAGGGTGACATCCAAGACTAGTGCATAGGAGACAGGGGATGGCATCACCTCTGGGTGGTCGGCCTGGCTCCAGTTGATGGGCTTCTCGGACCAGTGCATGAACTCGGGAGCGCTAGAGGCGACTGCGTTGACCTCTTGATGCTGACGGCGCCGACTACACTTGTCTTCAACTTGGCTTGTGAAGACGACGTAGGCGGCGTGCTCTTCAGGGAACTCATCTTGAATGGCTCCGACTGCCGGCCGAGCCGCCGGCTGCTGGGGGGCTGGAGGCGGCGGGCCGGGAGGCGGAGGCGGCACCAGCCCCTCGCCCTTGGAGATTCGCGTGAGCCAGTGGCACTTTCGGGTCGTGTGGTTGGACGGCTTCGCGCCGCTGTGGAACTTGCAGGGGGTGTCGAGAGTCTGCTCGTAGGAGAAAGCCGACTGCCAAGCCGGCCTGCCACCCTTCTTCTTGGGAGCGGGCCGTTCTTCGGGTTGCTCATCTTCAACTGTGGCCACTTGCCGACTGGTGGAAGGCGGCATAGGGGCCTTGCGTTTGTGGTCGTTCTGGTAGGGGCGCCGATTGGACTCGCTAGGCGGCGTCTTGGGAGCCGGAGCAAGCACCTTCCTAGAGGCGTCCACTCGGAGCTCGGTCTTCATCGAGGAGTCGGCCGTGGCGTACTTATCCGTGATGATCAGCAGTTCGTCGAGGGTAGCCGGCTCGTCGCAGAGGAGCCGGTGCTTGAGGAGGGTGCCCTCTCGGCACCCGGCGGTGAAGTACTCGATGGCCTGAACCTCATGCACCCCCTTGCAGGAGTTGCGGAGCTCGGCCCACCGCGTGAGGTAGTCGCGGGTCGACTCGTTGGGCCCTTGGACGCATAGGGAGAGCTGGCGAGGCTTGGGAGGCCGCTTGTACGTGCTGGTGAAGTTGCGGACGAAAACTTTCGTGAAGTCCAGCCAGCTGTTGACGCTGTAGGGCTTGAGGCTGTTGAGCCAGGTGCGCGCCGTGCCTTGCAGCATGAGGGGGACGTATTTCACGGCGACGCGTCCGTTGCCGTTGGCTATGCTGACCGCAGTAGAATAGTCGATGAGCCAATCTTCCGGCTTCACAGAGCCGTTGTACTTGGGTGTGTCTCTGGGGAGCGAGAACCCTTTGGGGAAGGGCTCGTCGCGGATGCGGGGGCCAAAGCACGGCGGGCCGACATCGTCTTCTTCTTCTAGCGCCAGGGATCGAGCTAGGCGGTCGATCCGGTGGCGGGCGTCGTTCTCGCCGACTCCTTCGCGGCGGCCTAGTCGGCCACCAAGAGTCGGATGCGTGATAGGCGGCGGGGTGGGATGTCTCTCCCCTCGAGGAGGGGGAGGGGGCGGATTTCCTTGGTGCTCCACCGCTCGAGGGCGGCCTTCCGCGTCGTGCTCGATGGTGATACGAGTCCGGCTGCGGCTAGCAGCCGGCTCCTTGTCTTTCCTCCCGCGGGCGCCGCTCGCAGTCGGCGACCGGGACGTCGCGGCGTGCTCCCGGCGCGGGGGATGACTATCAGCGCGGGCGCCGGCTTCGTGCCGTTCTGCGGCCGCGTCGATCAGCTGCTGGATCCGCCTTGTCATGTAGGGGAGCTCATTGGCTCCCAGCCCATTTAGCTCTTCAGCGGCCGCCTGAGCGGCTCGTAGATTCTCGAGCGGGGTGGCATAGACGGGGCGATCTGCCCCCAGCATGCTGGCGATAGCCGCGCCGCGCTTCTGGACGAAGCCGGCTCGGCTCGGCCCGCTATGCGGTGGCGTACCGAAGGCGGCGTGGTCGACTTCGCGCTGGTGGGCCTCGGTGAGGCGTCTCATGGAGGCTATCTTCTGGCCTTTCGCGATGAGGGCGAGGCAGCGTGCCTCCAAGGTCTCGGCGTCGGCGTCGGCCGGGATGGGGACGGATAAGTCATGCATCGCCGCTTGTAGGGCGTCGTGGGCGTTCTCGCCCGAGTTGGCGACGTGGCTGATGACCAACACTTCGGTGACAGCGCTGCTACCGCTGTCAGCTCGAGGGAGAGGGTCGTCGAAGACCACCACGTCGGAGGGGTAGGCGTCGAGCGATGCCGTGTCGGAATCGACAAGCATCGGGTCGGTGGAGCCGACCGACTCCAAGTCTGCAGCAGGCTCGCTGGAGATGTGAAGTTGGTCGAGGAGGCTGACGAGGCGACTCTCGGGGTAGTCCGTGCCCGCGTCGGACGCGGGCTCGTCGGAGATGCGAGCCTCGCCGAGCAGATCGGCGAGGCAGCTCGCCGCGCAGGCGTCGTCGACGCCTTGCAGCGCATCGGGGTAAACGCCATCGGGCGCAGCAGGCTGGTTGCGCTCGCAGGGGAGAAAAAGGGTTCCCGTCAAGAACAGGTCTCCGGACGACGGTGCACCTGGCCCCACGGTGGGCGCCAAATGTCGGGTGGTAGGTGCGACATATGCCAACGGGTGGCTTATCATTGTGGGAGCCAGTAAGACGTCGCCGGTGCCTGGAAACGGGATGAGGCGAAGACATGCTCGCCGGCGAATCTTACCTAGGTTCGGGGCTCTCCATGGAGATAACACCCCTAGTCCTGCTCTGCGGGGTCTCCGCATGATCACTAGATCAGAAAGAGTAGCTACAAGTGCTCCTTGAGCTGTCGGGTTCAAGGGAGAAGAAGAGCAAGTCTAGCTCTCGTTTCCCTCTCTATATGGTGTGTGTGTAACTCTAAGAAGCCAACCCTTTGCATGGGCGCCCCGGGGAGTTTATATAGGCCTACCCCCCGGGGGTACAATTGTAATCCGACTGGGCGCGGGTCCCAGTCGTCAGTGTCTGTGCTCGCCGGCTTCTCCGCCGGCCATTGGGGCCCGCCGACTGGTGGGTCCCGCCGGCTGCCGGCCTCTTGGTCGACAGGCCGGCCCCACCGCCTGGGGGTCTTGTCGGCGGCTGCTTACTGTAGCCTCGCCCCTGATGACGAGGGCTTTGTCGAGGTAAGCGTGGCTACAGTGTCCCGCCTCGAGGGCTCTCACTGTAGCCTTACCTCGTCTTGTCTCCTTAATGTGGCACACGTTTCGAGGGAGGGGGTAGCCGGCTTCTGGGGGTCGGCTACGCCCCTGGCCGACGGGGGGAGGCCGGGCCGCCTTCGTGCCTCTCTCTGGCTAAAGGGGCCCGCCGCCCGTGGGCCATACTGGCGTCTGTCGCGGATGACGTCGAGGCCAGCATGGCTACAGTGTCGATCCGGACGGGAGATGGCTGACCCGTACGGCGTCCTGCGGCCATGCCTGCCTCGGGATTCGGGGGTAGTGGGCTGCACTGTAGCCACACCCCGTCTTGTCACCGTTATGTGGGCGTAGTTTTGGTGGGTGCGGTCTTGGCCGACTTCTTGGAGTCGGCGTTCTTCATGGCCGGCTCTTGGGAGTCGACGTTCTCCATGGTCGGCTTCCTGGAGTCGGCCATCTTGTTGCTATCTTGGGGGAGGTTTCTGAGGCTGGGTCGCCTTCTGAGAGTCGGCTCCTGTGGTAGCCGGCCGGGGGAAGGCGGCCCAATGCTTTGAATGCTTGAAGGCTCAAATGGCCTGATAATTTTTGAAGAGCCAGGGGTAGTCGGTTAGGCTACCCGTGGCCATTTACTCCGACACTGTTAGTGTGGCTATTGTGGTGGAGCGCAAGGAGGCAGGAATGGAATATCCGGTTCAGCGTCCAGTTTACTATATTAGTGAGGTACTTATTGAGTCCAAGCAGAGGTACCCGCATTGGCAAAAATTGGTGTATGGGGTTTTTATGGCAAGTCGGAAGCTTAAGCAGTATTTCCAAGGTCATCCCATCACGGTGGTCAGCTCTGCTCCTTTGGGGGATATAATCCAGAACAGGGAAGCAACTGGCCGGATTGCTAAATCGGCTATCGAGCTCGGGCCTCACGGGTTGAAGTACGTACCCCGAACGGCGATCAAATCTCAGGCACTTGTGGATTTCATCAATGATTGGACAGAATTACAAGCGCCAGAGGAGAAGCCAGATCACACTTATTGGACTATTCATTTTGATGGGTCCAGGCAATTGGAGGGCTCGGGCGCTGGAGTCGTATTAGCTTCCCCATGAGGTGATAAGTTTTGTTATGTTCTCCGTTTAATGTTCCCTTGCACTAACAATGCAGCTGAATATGAGGCCTTACTCCATGGTCTTCGGATGGCTAAGGAGATGAATCTCAGCCGAGTTAAGTGCTTCGGTGACTCGGATCTGGTGGCTCAACAAGTGTCCGGCACTTGGGATTCCAAGGACCCACTAATGGCAGCATATCGTCGTGAGGTGGACATTGTTGCAGGTCACTTCAAAGGTTATCAGGTGGATCATGTGGACCGGCGGAAGAATGAAGCGGCAGACGCTTTAAGCCGCCTGGGTTCCCAACGTAAACCGGTTCCACCTAATGTCTTCCTGGATGTTTTCCATAATCTGTCCGTCAAACTCCCTGGTGAAGAGGATTTGGCTATTCCTGATCCGGAGGCTCAATTGGTGGCGGCTCTTCATGTCATCCCGGATTGGACGGTTCCGTATCTGGCGTATATAAACCGGGCGAGTTACCAGAGGATGCAACTTTGGCCAGGCAGATAACCCGGCGGTCCAAGTCCATGACTATTATCAATGGAGAGTTACATCATTGCAGTGTGACAGGGGCGTTTCAACGGTTTGTATCTCCTGAGGAAGGCCGTGAAATTTTGCGTGAGATCCACGAAGGAGATTGTGGTCACCACGCCGGTTCAAAACCTTTGGTGGCCAAGGCGTTTCATCACGGTTTCTATTGGTTGACAGCTCATGCTGATGCCGAGGACTTGTTCAAAAGATGTGATGGCTGTCGGAAATTCTCAAGACGCGCTCATGTACCGGCTCAAGAATTGAGGATGATTCCAATCACCTGGCCGTTTGCAACTTGGGGGCTGGATATGGTTGGGCCTTTCAAGAGGTCCAAGGACAAGAAGACCCACCTTTTGGTGGCGGTTGATAAGTTCACGAAGTGGGTGGAGGCAAAGCCAGTTAGTAAGTGTGACGCAGCCACGGCAGTTCAATTCATCAAAAAGGTGATCTTCCGGTTTGGCTTTCCACACAGCATTATAACAGACAATGGTACCAATCTGTCGAAGGGTGCCATGAAGGAGTTCTGTCAGCGTGAGCACATCCGGCTTGACGTGTCATCAGTGGCTCACCCCCAGTCCAATGGTCAAGCGGAGAGGGCCAATCAAGAGATCTTGAGAGGCATCAAACCCCGGCTTATGGTTCCTTTGCAACGGACGCCGGGTTGTTGGGTTGAGGAGTTACCTTCAGTGTTATGGAGCATCAATTCCACACCCAACAGATCGACAGGCTACACAATGTTCTTCATGGTTTATGGAGCGGAAGCGGTTCTTCCTAGTGACATCCGTCATGACTCGCCTCGTGTAGCAGCATATGTTGAAGCGGACAACGAGAAGGCATGACAGGAAGCTCTTGACCTGTTAGATGAGGAGCGTGACATGGCGGCAGCCCGTTCGGCGATTTATCAGCAAGATCTACGTCATTATCATAGCCGTCGGGTTAGAACCAGAACCTTTCAAGAAGGAGATTTGGTGCTTCGACTCATCCAGGATCAGACGGATATGCACAAGCTATCCCCCCCTTGGGAAGGACCTTTTGTGGTCAGCAAGAATCTGCACAACGGGTCATACTACTTAATCGATGTTCGAGAGCGCAAAGACTCATGTAAATCAGAGGAGGAGACCAACCGGCCGTGGAATATTGCTCATCTTCGGCCCTACTATACTTGAGCTACAGGCTCTGCTTGTGTACATATTATGACATTGTATATATTATGATCAATATAATAAACCGGAACCTCAGCTAAAGCGGGGTATCTGTTGTTTTCTTACATCATGTGTGGTTACATGGAGCTTACAAAGCGGCGTCCGGTTTACGCCTTGATTCGGCTTCTCAAAGCTTGATATTAGATCACTTGGGGGCTTGGTCGTATCCGAACCATAGCTACGCCTCTTGATCGGCGTAATGCCATAGCATCATTTGGGGGCTTGGTCGAACCCGAACCATAGCAACGCCTATTGATCGGCGTAATGCCACAGCATCACTTGGGGGCTTGGTCGAACCCGAACCATAGCAACGCCTTTTGATCAGCGTAATGCCACATCATCACTTGGGGGCTTGGTCGAACCCGAACTATAGCAACACCTCTTGATCGGCGTAATGCCACAGCATCACTTGGGGGCTTGGTCGAACCCGAACCATAGCAACACCTCTTGATCAAATTTGGGGCCTGGCAGCCCGTGAAAAGCCTCGACTACAACGGTTTTATTTGCCTTTTGCTAAGTTTCTTTTTTCTTTTGCTAAGATTTATGATGTTTTCAAACCGGTGTTTATCAACCCGGTTAGGCTGTCAACTACAAGTTGTCAGTACATGACCAAGTTATAATCTGGAGACTATCAGCGCGGTCTGGTTTTGACTCATAGTCACCAGTATGGAATAAACCTGTGTTTATCACAACCCGGAACAGTTTTATTGTAGACCGGCATTATGTAACAGGAGATACTTTTACTCCGGATTAGGGTTATTACCCTCATTACAAGGTTGGTCAGCCAACACTATGCCTAAAGGTCACAGGTATCATATATTTCCATATTTGGTTATCTTTTAAAACCTTGGTTATAAACATTGGTCATATATATAGTTGGGTATCATGACCCGCCCGGTGGTAAACCGCCAGGGCGCTTTAAGCTTCTTCTCTGCAGGAACAGCTTGAATAAATAGCTATGGATTAGGAACATCATATCTCAAGCATGGCGGATTAACACGCATCAGTTGCAGATAAATATGCACGAAGGCATAACCGACCAAGTGTTTTAACTAGCCTATTACAAGGCGTTTCAGTGCCCAAAGGAATAATTGTTTTTCAATAAACATTGCAGTATGGAAGATTAAACCGGCCCCCGGGTTATGATCACTGAGCAGCTTGACCTGACGGCTGCGGATCATCTTGCACCGGTTCATCTTCTTCGTCTCTACCCAGCGGCTGGAAGTCAACAGTTGTCCAGTCGATCCCGGTTAAAGCTTGGAAAACAGCTTCGTCGCTTACAAGGGTGGACGGTTCAATGTCAGGGGCATAAGTGTGCTTACGGATTGGAGGGATCAGGTTTGGAGCCTCAGGAGTTGGTGCAGCAACCCGCTTGTTATTGGTATCATAAATCGCCTGGTAAAATGAAAGATCAGCCTCTTCAGCAAGTTGACAAGCCATTGGACGTACTTCCCGGTTTAGGGCGCGGAGATCTTCGGTGCCAAACTCTGATCCGTCTTCTTTTAAGCTTGGGTAGCCTTTAGCCACGTCTGTCGGATCAAGATCAGGCACCCATGCTTTTGCCCGGGTTAGTGCGGTCAGAGCGCCAGCCCTTGCAGCAGACCGCTTCAGCTCTTCTATCCGGGCAGGCAACATAGATAGCCTGTCTAAGGTATCCTTGATCAACGTCGGGGGCGGCTTATTATGAGAAGCGGTGCAGATAATTCGTTGAGCACCGGTATACAACTGTTCTATCAGCGTGTAGGCAGCCTTCAGCTTCTTCTGAACATCAGAGCCCAGATGACTAATGTGAGTTCCTGCATCATTGCAAACATCAGTAAACCGGCAACGAATGGGAAGATATGTTGAAAGTATTAAGGAAAAGATGCTTACCAAACACATCAGCGGTCATCGCATGTACTTGCCGCTTTACACCAGTCAGCTCGTCAACCACCGGTTTAAGAGCGGCTTCTGCGTTTTCAGCCCTTTTTATCAAAACAGATTTTTCAGTCTCCCAATCCGCCCGCTCTTTGTTGAAGCCCTCTTTCAGTTTCTCCATAGCGCCTAGAGCGCGGGTTAACTCTTCCTTCGCTTTGGAGGCTTCAGCTTGCTGGGTTTTGATGTTCTCTTGCAGATCAGCGGTTTGGCGTTCCTTCTTGCTCAGCTCCGCCTGTAAAGGGACAGATGTATAATGAGTTGACATTACATATTTGAAGTACCAAGCCCATAACAAGTTATGCCCTTGATACTTGGGGGCTAATGCATGTTTGCTCTTGATCAGAAATTTCTACAAGTCCCAAGCACAATACAAGTATTAATCTTGGCACTTGGGGGCTAATGGGTATTTGCTCAAAAAGCTGTTGGTATGGGAGTTCTTCTACAGTCCCGGTTCATCTTTATAAAGTTAAACCGGCCCTTGGGGGCTATACTGGTGAAAGAGCAGTATGGCAAAATTTTAAAGAAACCGGTTCATCTTAAAAAGGTAATCCGGTCCCTGGAGGCTGAATATGCAAAGATAAGTTATGACAAAAGTCCCGGTTTAGATCGGTATCATAAACCGTCACTTGGGGGCTACTAGGAATTGATAAACTGCAATTGGACAAAAGAGAAAAATGGTAGTTACCTCATATCGCTCCTTCATCAAGTTTACCAAACTAGCTTCATAATCATGGCTGGTATACAGACGGTTCAAGAAGCCAGAGTGAATGTCTTGAGCATTGAGATGGGCGTACTTGATAAATCGGTATTCCATTTGCCTTTGCCGATAGCAGAGAAATCATCCTTGGCAGTATGCTTTGACAAAGCTACAGGATTGCCAGGAGTGGTGTGGCCAGTACCAGTAATCGTAACGTCATCATCTTGTTCATCAACAGCCTTCACCTGAGTTGACGGTTTATCAGTGTCCTTAGCTGGACTGACCGGTTTGTCATCAGTTCGGACAGGGCTGGTTAACTGGTCTGCATGGCTTGTAGTATCAACTTGCACTTGTTCAGCAAGGAAATCATGGTCTTGAAGCGGCGGATCGTGAAGCATGGCGTCAGCGTCGGTTTCTTCCAGATCTGGAGTTGTCTCCGATTCAGCAGCTACATTATCATCAGCCGGTTTGTTTAACCGAGCTTTCTTGCTGGGTCTTGGTTTGGCGCCGAGGAAAGATAGACATAAGGATCAGTACAGTATGTAAAGATAACACATCAAGAATAAAAGACACGTGCATAGCTCACCCAGGAACTGTTTTGAGGGGTGGAAGCTGTGTGGCCGATGACTCGCCAGAGGATGAATGAGAAGTACCCTGATAATTTGAATCGGACGGGTTAAGAGGCTGGCGAAAACAACCTGCTTTTGGGTATGAAGTATCAATGGGATAAGAGACCTCGGATCGGCGTTTCCGAACCGGACTGTTCGGTAAACCGGCGGAGGTAACTACCTGGCCGCTGTGCCGGGTTGTATGGCGAGCCTCGTGCTGCTGTGTCTTCAAAAGAAAGTTTGGGTCCAAATAAGCAAGAGGGTGAGAAAATTTTACTTTCCGGTTTGCTTGACGGATTTTTGATGTTGGCAGAGGATCTGAATCGGAGGAAAGAATGGTTACCTCTACGTCCTCAGCATGACTGCCTTCAGCGTCGTCCTGATAATAATCATTGTCAATGAGATGTATGAAAAATGAACCAAGAGAGTCAAGTTCTACCTCTGGTTCCGGATTACGCACATCGTCATCAGCTGGTAGATCGGAGGATGCGGTGGTCCTTCTTTTGGCAGGTTTCTTAACAACCTTGGTCTTTGGACGAACTGGCTTGACCGGTTTGTCTTGCGGCTTCGCCGGTTTGTCTTGTGATGGTTTCTTGTTCCAGAATGGATCATCACCCTGTCAGAAAATAATCACACTTTCAGAGAATATTTGGACAGAAGCAAATTCAGATACAAAGGATTATATGATTCTTACAGCTGGTGGTTTGTTGAAAGTGCAGAAAGGGAGTAGTCCGGTTTGGGCACAGACGGCCTCCGGTTCGTTCAATATTTTCTTTACAGCCTCAGTGACTTCTTCGTCTGTAAGCTGAATGTCAATGTGTCGCTGAGCATTCTTCAAACTCCCCGTGTACTCACACATCAAACCGGGGCGCCGGCTTAAGGGAAAAATACTCCAGCTTATCCAACAGGGAGCAAGATCAACTACTGTTAAACCGTTTGCCATGAAGGCTCTGATCTTGGATAATTGAGGAGCGTAGTTGGCCCTCTCTCTTGCAGTCAGCCTCTGAGTGAAAGGGTGTGTGTTGCTCAGGCGTTCAGGGCGGTAACCCGGCAGGGGTTTTTTGTCAGACGGAGAGGTATCCATGCAGTAAAACCAAGTTTGGTTCCACTCTTTGGGGTGACTGTGGAGTTTGGGATGAGGGAAGGTGACTTCTTTCCTCTTCTGAACCGCCATTCCGCCCAGTTCCGTATTGGGTCAATCTGAGAACTCGGTGCGACGGTTTAAGTGAAAGAAATCCCTAAACAGTTCGACTGTATGTTCCTCTTGCAGATAAACCTCACAGAATACTTGGAAGTGGCAGATGTTGGTAACAGAGTTGGGACCAATGTCTTGAGGGCGTAGCTGAAAATTGGCAAGTACATCTCGAAATTTTTTTGAACCAGGAGGGCTAAAACCTCGTCCGAGATGATCAACAAACACGACTACCTCTCAATCCTTGGGTGTAGGAGGATTTTCCGGGCCAGGGACCCTCCAGTGGATAACATCTTTCTTGGCTAAAGCGCCCGTTTTAACAAGGTTGTTTAATTGCTCCTCGGTTACTCGAGAGGGAGCCCAATTGCATTCATAGACTTGTTTGGCCATGACAAGGGAAATCTAAAACATGATTGTAGCCGGTTTAAGATTTACAGTGGACAACTATACAGTGATATAAGGATACAAGCATATTGATAAACCGGATTTGGTTATTCGTAAACCGGAATCTGACGATGGAAACAGTGTAATGCATTGGCGGTTCAACAGGGGACTAATGGTATCTACTGGGTCATCATTCTGTATATGAAGTTAAACCGCCCTATCTGGTATTAAAGATGTCTAAGTGAAGGGAAAACAGGTTTCACATCTTGCTATGGAAATTTCAGATCTACCACGCGTTGAAAAAACAAAATATATTCTGACCTAAATTCCAGCGTACTAATAGTTCACCGAGTTGAGATGAGTTGGATATCAAACAGGTGCTGAAACTACTACCGCGCGAGATCTATGTGGTTTAAACTACTACTGCGCGAGATCTATGTGGTTTTTGGATCTAATCCATGGATATAAATAAAGAAAAAGAAGAGCGGCGACGAACACTGATGAATGACAGAAACCCTAAGTGCAGATCTATGGTAAGAGAAAGGGGAGACTTACGGAGGCTGTTGAGCAGCGGCGGCACACGGAGGAGCTCTGGTACATTTAGGTCGATGCAGCGGCCAAGGTTGGTGCAGCAGTTGAAGGTTGACGGCAGCGGCCGAGGTCGAAGGGTCGGGCGTCGTGAGGTTGACGATGAAGCGAAGAGGCACGAGGGGGAAAATGGAAAGACCCCTGGCCCTATTTATAAGGGAGATAAACGACAGACGCGAAAATCGAGGAGCCAAATTTTTGGATATGAGGCGATGCTGTCGCCTTGATTGTCGGAGGCTCGTTAATGACATGTGACGTCATGGCGGTTTACCATGATCCTAGAAGATGATGTCATGGCGGTTTACAAGATTGTGTGAAGATATTGAAGAAGAAATTTTCTTAAGTATTCAGGATTGACATGAACCAGTTCAAATCAATCTGGGGCCTAATGTTGGGGATATTACCACTGGGCGTAAACCGGCCAGGAGAGGCCGGGTTAACTTCATAAGTAGTTCATCTATATCTGAAGCCCATGAAGACAGACGGTGATGCTGCGTGAAGGCCCAGGGCCCAAAGCCGGTTTAAGGCCTATAGACACAAACCGGCATTGATATGTAAACTTGTGTTGTAAGATAGAAGTAGCAGAGACCGAGCCGGACACGATTATGAGCCGGCCTCGGAGTCTGTGAACCGACGGGCGTCAACGCATGTATATAAGGGGACGACCCGGCGGCGGTTCAGGGACAACAGACAACAACTCGAGACTCAGGCAAAGCGTATTCGCTCCCTGGTCATCGAAACCCCATCAATTCCATCACAACTAGACGCAGGCTTTTACCTTCATCGTAAGGGGCCGAACTAGTATAAAACTCTGTTGCGTCCCTTGTCCGCTTTAACCCCTTTAAGCTAACCTGTAGCGATGGCTCCACGACTAAGTCCTTTCACTAGGACATCTGCCGTGACAAAACCATGACATTGTCTTAAATGGTTACATCGATGCTAGCTTTGACACTGATCCGGATGACTCTAAGTCACAAACCGGATACGTATTTATATTGAATGGTGGAGCTGTCAGTTGGTGCAGTTCCAAGCAAAGCGTTGTGGCGGGGTCTACGTGTGAAGCGGAGTACATAGCTGCTTCGGAAGCAGCAAATGAAGTAGTCTGGATGAAGGAGTTCATATCCGATCTAGGTGTAATACCTATTGCATCAGGTCTAATGAAAATCTTTTGTGAAAATACTAGAGCAATTGCCTTAGCGAAGGAATCCAAATTTCACAAGAGAACCAAACACATCAAGAGACGCTTCAACTCCATCCATGATCAAGTCAAGGAGGGAGACATAGAGATTAGCAAAATACACACGGATCTGAATGTTGCAGACCCGTTGACTAAGCCTCTTCCACGAGCAAAACATGATCAGCACCAAGACTCCATGGGTGTTAGAATCATTATAATGTAATCTAGATTATTGACTCTAGTGCAAGTGGGAGACTGAAGGAAATTATGCCCTAGAGGCAATAATAAAGTTGTTATTTATATTTCCTTATATCATGATAAATGTTTATTATTCATGCTAGAATTGTATTAACCAGAAACTTGATACATGTGTGAATACATAGACAAAACAAAGTGTCCCTAGTATGCCTCTACTTGACTAGCTCGTTAATCAAAGATGGTTATGTTTCCTGACCATAGACATGTGTTGTCATTTGATGAACGAGATCACACCATTAGGAGAATGATGTGATGGACAAGACCCATCCGTTACCTTAGCATAATGATCGTTAAGTTTTATTGCTATTGGTTTCTTCATGACTTATACATATTCCTTTGACTATGAGATTATGCAACTCCTGAATACCGGAGGAACACCTTGTGTGCTATCAAACGTCACAACGTAACTGGGTGATTACAAAGATGCTCTACAGGTGTCTCCGAAGGTGTTTGTTGGGTTGACATAGATCGAGATTAGGATTTGTCGCTCAGAGTATCGGAGAGGTATCTCTGGGCCCTCTCGGTAATGCACATCATGATAAGCCTTGCAAGCAATGTAACTAATGAGTTAGTTGTGGGATGATGCATTACGGAATGAGTAAAGAGACTTGCGGGTAATGAGATTGAACTAGGTATGAAGATACCGACGATCGAATCTCGGGCAAGTAACATACCGATGACAAAGGGAATGACGTATGTTGTCATTGCGGTTTGACCGATAAAGATCTTCATAGAATATGTACGAACCAATATGAGCATCGAGGTTCCGCTGTTGGTTATTGATCAGAGATGTGTCTCGGTCATGTCTACATAGTTGTCGAACCCGTAGGGTCCGCACGCTTAACGTTCAGTGATGATTTGTATTATGAGTTATGTGTTTTGGTGACCGAAGATTGTTTGGAGTCCCGGATGAGATCACGAAAATGACGAGCAGTCTCGAAATGGTCGAGAGGTAAAGATTGATATATTGGACGATAGTATTCGGACACCGGAATGGTTTCAGAGTGTTTCGGGTATTTATCGGAGTACCGAGGGGTTACCGGAACCCCCCACTGGAAGTAATGGGCCATAGGGGAGAGGTAAGGGAGCCCACAAGGGGGTGGCGCCCCCCATGGGGAGTCCGAATTGGACAAGGGGAGGGGGCGCGACCCCCCTTTCCTTCTCTCTCTCCCTCTCCTTCCCCCTTTTCCCCTCCGATAGAAGGAAAGGGGGCCCGAATAGGACTAGGAGTCCAAGTGGGATTCCCCCCACTTGGCGCGCCCCCTAGGCCGGCCCCCTCCCTCTCCCTCCTTTAAATACGGGGGCAGGGGGTACCTCTAAGCACATCAATTGTTTCTTAGCCGTGTGCGGTGCCCCCTCCACGGTTTACTCCTCCGGTCATATTGTCGTAGTGCTTAGGCGAAGCCCTACGTGGATCACATCACCATCACCGTCACCACGCCGTCGTGCTGATGAAACTCTCCCTCGACACTTTGCTGGATCAAGAGTTTGAGGGACGTCATCGAGCAGAACATGTGCAAAACTCGGAGGGGCCGTATGTTCAGTGCTTGATCGGTTGAATCGAGAAGATGTTCGACTACATTAACCTCGTTAAGCTAACGCTTCCACTTTTGGTCTATGAGGGTACGTGGACACACTCTTCCCCTCTCGTTGCTATCCATCTCCTAGATAGATCTTTCGTGATTGTAGGATTTTTTTTGAAATTGCATGCTACGTTCCCCCAACATATAATACATGGTGCTCCAAGCAAAACTCATATCATGTGATGAATAGAAGTATAGCTCCAAGTAATTTACCAATGGTTGCTAGATGAAAGATGGGATGCCCTCCGGGGCATCCCCAAGCTTAGACGCTTGGGTATCCTTTAATATTACCTTGGGGTGCCTTGTGAATCCCCAAGCTTAGGGTCTAGCCACTCCTTATTCCTTCATCCATCGCGATCTCACTTAAAACTTGAAAAGTTTAGCACACAAAACTCAACAGAAACCTCGTGAGATCCGTTAGTATAACAACCAAATCAAAAACTTTAGGTAATGTTATGAAACCATTAATATTTTATTATTGCATAATACCTACTGTATTCCAACTTCTCCATGACTTATAGCCCCTAATACAATCCATAGATTCACCAAAACAAGGAAACTATGTAACGGAAACAGAACATGTGTAAAACAGAACAACCTGTAGTAATCTGAACAATGACTATACTTCTGTAACCCCAAAAATGCTGAAAACTGAGGACAACTCTCGCAATTTGTATATCAATCATGTGTAAAAAATTCAGAATTTTATCACGTTCCAGACAAATTAAATAATTCTGCTACTGGGCGCAAAAGTTTCTTTTTTTGTCACAGAATCAAATCAACTATCAACCAAATCATCCCAAAGGCTTTACTTGGCACAAAAACTAATTAAACCACAAAAACACAATCATAATAGTAGCATAATTGTGTGAACACTCAAAAACATAAAAGAAAAAGGGGAAATTAAAATAACTATTGCGTTGCCTCCCAACAAGCGCTATTATTTTACGCCCCTAGCTAGGCGTAAGGCAATGTTTCAAGTGATGTCATGTTTCATATTAATTCCATAGGTGTCCCTCATAACAGATTAATATGGTGGCTTAATTCTGTTTCTAGGGAAGTGTTCCATTCCTTTCTTTAGTGGAAATTGGAATCTTATATTACCTTCTTTCATACCGATAATAGCACCTATGGTATGGAGAAAAGGTCTACCAAGTATTATAGGACAAGATGGATTGTAATCAATATCAAGCACAATGAAATCAACGAGCACATAATTTCTATTTGGAAGAATAAACACATCATTTATTCCACCCAAAGGTTTCTTAATAGTGGAATCCGCCAAGTGCAAATTAAGAGAACATTCATCCATATCAGTAAGGCCTCGCACATCACATAAAGATTTTGGTATACTAGAAACGCTAGCACCCAAATCACATAAAGCATTACACTCCTAATTTTTAATCTTTAATTTAATAGTAGGTTCCATTCATCATGCAATTTTCTAGGTATTGAAACTTCCAACTCTAGCTTTTCTTCATGAGCTTTATCATAGCTTCTACAATATGTTTAGTAAATGCTTTATTTTGTTCATAAGCATTGGGTGAATTTATCATGGATTGCAACAAGGAAATACATTCAACTAAAGAGCAATTATCATAATTAAAGTCCTTGTACTCCAAAGTAGTGGGCACATACAAGCTAAAGTTTTGACCTCTCCAAACCCACTTTTATCATTTTTATCATTAAGATTATCACCCTTCGAATAATTGGGACTCCTTCTTGCTCAAGTTGACTCGTCTCCAGTCCTTTTTCTCATCAAGTTTTATATTACTAAACAAAGATTTGATAGGTGAGACACCAATCATTTTAATATCTTCATCATGATTACTAAGCAGAAGCGACTCTGGTTTAGCGGCCATCTTGTTTAGTAAGGTAGTTTGTTTATCCAAAATTTTCCCTATCATATTTTCAGTGAGAGCAAGTTGAGATTGAAGGTCGGCAACTTCTTTATTGCCACCATCAAGTTGTTTACCAATTAGGGTAGAGTGTTCTTTAAGCTCTTCAGTAAAGAATTTATTGTGCTCAAATTGTGTAAACATGAAGTCCTTAGTATTTTTCTCGATCTCGACCAACCTTTTATGGTAAGAGCTATCACAAAATTAATCATAAGACATGGTAACAAAGCAAACAAGAAAACAGAAATATTTTTGTTTCTTTTTTGTAAAACTATTTTAGAAGTGGAGGAGATGAAAAAAAGAGAGTAATGGCAAATGAAGGTAAGAGCAAGTAGACGATAGTTTATGCGAAGGTAACTAATAGATTTTGGTGATTCCCCCCAGCAACGGCGCCAGAAATTCTTCCTACTACTTGAGAGTTGCGTTGGGATTTGCTCGAAGAGGAGCGGGTGATGCAGTACAGTTGAGATAAGTATTTCTGTCAGTTAATAACCAAGGTTATCAATCCAGTAGGAGAACCACATGAAACCTCGTTAACAACACCTACACACAAAAGCAAAACTTGCACCCAACACGATGAACGGAGTTGTCAATCCCCTTCGGTTATTTGAAAGGATCAAATCATGTAGTGGTAGATAGATAAAATAAAATAAAGGTAATAAAATTGCAGCATGTATTTTTGGATTTTATATATTATCAAAGTAGACCCGGGGGCCATAGTTTTCACTAGAGGCTTCTCTCTCAAACAAAAAGCATACGGTGGGTAAATAAACAACTCTTGGGCAATTGATAAAAAAGCGCATAATTATGACAATATTCAAGGCAATGATCATGTATATAGGCCTCATGTCCTAGAAAAGTAGGCCGACCCCTTCCTGCATCTACTACTATTACTCCACCCATCGACCACTATCCAGCATGCATATATGGTATTAAGTTAGTAAAAACGGAGTAACGCCTTAAGCAAGATGACATAATGTAGACAAATTAAATCCAACCAATATGAATAAACCCTGTCATTTTCCCCTTAATGGCAACAATACAAATACATGTCTTGTTGCCTACTTTGTCACTGGGATATAGAGCACCGCAAGATTAACCCATTACAAAGCACCTCCCATTTCAAGATAAATCAATCTAGTTAGCCAAACCAAACGGATAGATCAGAGAGAAGTACAAAGCTGTAATAATCATGCATGAAAGAACTCATAGAAGAGTCAAATAATCTTCATGAATAATCTAATCATAAACTCACAATTCATCGAATCCCAACAAACACACCACTAAAGAAGATTACATCGAATAGAACTCCAAGAACACCGAGGAGAATATTGTATTGAAGATCAAAGAGAGAGAAGAAGCTGATGTCTACTATGCAATTTTATTCTTGTAGACTCGTGTTGGACCTCCAAGCGCAGAGTTCTGTAGGACAGTAGTAAAATTCTCTCAAGTGGATGACCTAAGGTTTATCAATCCATGGGAGGCGTAGGATGAAGATGGTCTCTCTCAAACAACCCTGCAACCAAATAACAAAGAATCTCTTGTGTCCCCAACACACCAAATACAATAGTGAATTCTATAGGTGCACTAGTTCGGCGAAGAGATGGTGATACAAGTGTAATATGGATAGTAGATGTAGGTTTTCGTATTAGGAACAATAAAAAACAGCAAGGTAGCAAGTAACAAAAGTGAGCACAAATGGTATTGAAATGCTTGAAAATCAGCCTAGGGTTCATACTTTCACTAGTGCAATCTCTCAACAATGCTACCACAATTGGATCATATAACCCTCCCTCAATGTGCGATGAAGAATCACTCCAAAGTTCTTATCTAGCGGAGAACATAAGAAGTAATTGTTTGTAGCATACGAAACCACCACAAAGTTAATCTTTCCGATTGATCTATCGAGCTATCCCTATAAGTGTCACAAACAACCCAAGAGTTCATACTAAAATAACACCGTATGATACACATCAATCAACTCTAATGTCACCTAGATACTCCAATGTCACCACGAGTACTCATATGTCTCCAACATATCTATAATTTTTGCTTGTTCCATGCTGTTATATTATCATTCTTGGATGTTTTACAATCATTTTATAGCAACTTCGTATCATTTTTTGGGACTAACCTATTGACATTGTGCCCAGTGCCAGCTGCTGTTTTTTGCTTGTTTTTTTACTTCACAGAATATCAGTGCCAAATGGAGTCCAAATGCAGCAAAACTTTTTGGAGAATTTTTCTGGACCAAAAGACACTTGTTGGGCCAAAGCAGTACCAAAGGGGAGCTCCGAGGGGAGCACAACCCACCTGGGTGCGCCTGGGGGCCTAGGCGCGCCCTGGTGGGTTGTGCCCACCTCGGCCGCCTCCCGCACCTCCTCTTTGCTCTATAAATACCCCAAAAATCCAAAACCCTAGGGGAGTCAACGAAACACAATTCTAGCTGCCGCAAGTTCCAGAATCACCAGATCCAATCTATACACCATCACAGAGGGGTTCATCATCCTCATTGGTGCCTCTCCGATGATGTGTGATTAGTTTATTGTAGACCTACGGGTCTGTAGTTAGTAGCTAGATGGCTTCCTCTCTCTCTTTTGATTCTCAGTACAATGGTCTCTTGGAGTTCTATTTGATGTAACTCTCCGATGAACTTTGAGTTTATGATCAGATCTATTTACCCATGAAAGTTATTTGAGTTTCTTTGGTCTCTTATATGCATGATTACTTATAGCCTCGTATTTGTGCTTCGAATCATTGGTTTAGTTAGGCCAACTAGATCAATTTTTCTTGCCATGGGAAGAGGTACTTTGTGATGGGTTCGATTGTGCGGTGTTCTTTCCCAGTGACAGAAGGGGTAGCAAGACACGTATGTATCGTTGCTATTACGGATAACAAGATGGGGTCTATTCCTACATGAATAGACCTTTTCTACATCATGTCATTGTTCTTATTGCATTACTCCATTTCTCTATGAACTTAATACACTTGATGCATACTGGATAGCGGTCGATGTGTGGAGTAATAGTAGTAGATGCAGGCAGGAGTCGGTCTACTAATCTTGGGCGTGATGCCTATATAATGATCATTGGCTGGATATCGTCATAATTATTTGAAGTTCTATCAATTGCCCAGCAGTAATTTGTTTACCAGCCGTATGCTATTTTTCTTGAGAGATCTACAGCCCCGGGTCTATTCTTTATCATATTTGCTTTGAGATCTATTTTTATTTCCTTTTGTTTTCAGATCTATTATTCTAAAAACCCAAAAATGCCTTGCAGCAATTTTTCTTTATTTATTTTATTTTGTTTTATCGTGAGATATATTTATCCAAAATCATACAAACTACTCTATCTTTTACCCGAGAGGGATTGACAACCCCTCTAACACGTCGGGTTGCAAGTATTTGTTCTTTGTGTGCAGGTACCGTTTACATAGTGTTGCTCGGTTCTCCTACTGGTTCGATAACCTTGGTTTCAAACTGAGTGAAATACCTACCGTAGTTGTGCTGCATCATCCCTTCCTCTTCGGGGAAATACTGACGCGGACACGAGCCATCAAGAAAGGATTTCTGGCACCGTTGCTGGGGAGACATCATCAACATCTATCGGGTTCCTAATCACAAATCTCACCTCCTTTCAATTTACAATATTTGCCATTTGCCTCTCGTTTTCATCTCCCCTACTACACAAAAATTTGTCGTTTTATTCGCCCTCTTTTTGTTTGCCGTTTTCTAGTCAGATCTCTTATTTGCTTGAACTTGTCAATATGACTGACTTGTGCATGGCAGAAACAGATGATGGTCTTACTCCTAAAATTGGACGATCTGGCAATCTTGATGCTAAGACCTTTGTTTTGGGGCAAGGTAACATTATGGGAAAAGAACATATTCAAGAATTTTTCAATTGTGTTGGAAATTTGACCCTTGATGATACTCCTATACTTAAAAAGAACTAAATCGTATGTGGAAGCTATTTCAACACTAGTTCTGAAACTTGAAAATAGATTTATCCATACCGACCCTACCTTGCAAAGATTATTTTATGAGCTACGAGTTATAAAGGATCCAAAAGCTCAAAATTTAACCACCCTTGTTCTTATGAATGAATTTGATCACATAGTATGGGAGGCTAGGGACATTTTTTATTTTTATGGTATGAGCCATGAAATACCAGTAATAAATGAGATCCTTTATAATAGTGATTATATGTTGAGACATTTTCTTGGAAATAATCAAAAAAATTATGAGAATCTTTAAAAGGAAATTCCCGTTTTAGATATAATCCAACAAGTGTTCAATGATGTCAATCAACAATATTCCTGGATTGTTGCCAGAAATCAAAGGGGATACACAGATGGGCAATTTGATAATGCTAAAATTGCTATGGATAATGTGTTTCAAGTTATTTTTGCAATACCTCCTGACAAGAACACATCTACGGAAAATGAGAAGAAAGATGACAATAATTGAATCTATGCTTTATGCCTAGCTAGGGGCGTAAAACGATAGCGCTTGTTGGGAGGCAACCCAATGAATAAAATTTCTTTTTCCCTTTTTCTTTCAGTTCTTGAGTGTTTGCACAATTATGCCTCTGTGATGATTGTGTTTTTATGTTCTAATTACTGTTTGGGCCAAGCAGAGCCTTTGGGATCATGTTGGGGGATAGTTGATTTTATCCTATTGAAAAATAGAAAGTTTTGCGTCTAGTAAAATAATTTTCTAAATTCACAGAAGCGACGAAAAATCCTGAACTTTCTACACAGGATTGATATACAAACTGCCTCTGTTGTCCTAATTTTTCATAATTTTTGGAGTTACAGAGGTATGAGTTAAATTCAAGTCTTTTTTTTTGTTTTTGACAGATTATGTTTTCTTTGCATTGTGTGCTTATTTTGATGATCCTACGGATTGTATCTGGGGGTATAAGCCATGGCAAAGTAATAATATAGTAGATATAATGCAATAATGAAATTTAAATGGGTTTTCTACAGTACTTAAAGTAATGATTGCTTTTCTTATACTAACGGATCTCACTATGGTTTTGTTGAGTTTTGTGTGATTGAAGTTTTCAAGTTATGGGTGAGATCATGATGGATGAAGGAATAAGGAGTAAGAACATCCTAAGCTTGGGGATGTCCCCTGGCACCCCAAGGCAATATTCAAGGAGAAACAAGCAACTAAGCTTGGGAATGCCCCGAGTGGCATCCCCTCTTTCTTCTAATGACCATCGATATTTTACTTCGAGCTATATTTTTATTCGTCACATATCATGAGTTTTGCTTGGATCGTCTTGCATTATATGAGTCTTTGCTTGTTTTGATTTTTAGTTTGTCACAAGTATCCTTGC
Organism: Triticum aestivum; assembly: GCF_018294505.1. Lineage (NCBI taxonomy): Eukaryota > Viridiplantae > Streptophyta > Magnoliopsida > Poales > Poaceae > Triticum > Triticum aestivum. Next base: position 261,136,883 of record NC_057808.1, read on the forward strand.
TGGACACACCTATTTGAGAGAGCCAAAATTATACTATGATTTGTTAGAATTGCTCTTTATGCTTCACTTAAATTTTTTGTGAGCTATGGAATTGCTCTAGTGCTTCACGTATATCTTTTTGAGCACGGTGTGCTTTAATATTTTCTGAACAAATGCTCTCATGCTTCACTTAGATTTATTTGAGAGTTTGTAATTTTGAAGAAATTCTCTCTTGCTTCACTTATATTATTTTGAGAGATGAAAATTTTTATGTTCTTCACTTAAATGTGTTTGAGCTTGCCAATAGTAATTGCAATATATGAAACTAGTCCCAAAGTGATAGATATTCAAGAGGGATATAATAAAAACTTTCTTGAAGATCATTGGACAAAATAAACTTGATTCTTTGTGATAGTTTTGAGATATGATGATAGTGATATCTGAGTCATGTTGGTGAGTAATTGTGCTTTAGTAAGAATATTGGTGTTAAGGTTTGTGATTCTCTATATATGCAAGCACGAAAGTCAATAATTATGCAATGAAATTACATCCTACTTGTGGTGCATTATTCGGTGTTAGTTATGCTTAATGCTCGCTTATGTGATTTGTTGTTTCTTGGTTGGATGCTTCTCAATCTTTTTGCTAGCCTTCACTTGTACTAAGTAGGAATACTACTTGTGCATCCAAAATCCTTAAACCTAATTTTGCCATATGAGTCGACCATACCTACCTATATGCGGTATTCCCATGCCATTCTAAGCAAATTTGCATGTGCCATCTCTAATTTTCAAAATAATTTCCTTTTTGTTTGCTCGTACCGCTCATGAAATGGTACATGGTGGCTGATATTTTTCCATGCTAGATGTGTTATTCTCAAGATGAGTGTTTATTCACTTGTCATTGCACGAGAGTACGTCAAAGGTATTAGGGATGCCCAGTCCCGAAATGAAAAATGAATTTACTTTATGTTGTCAATTAATAATTTCCTTGGAAAGTGTTGGTATGGACGGCACCCGTGGATAGGGCTAGCCGTGGAATGTGAAAGTATGGTGGAAAGAATAAACCTTATTTTCTGTTTGGGAACCGCCTATGAAATATCTAGCATTGAAAGTATTGGGAACTACTCGATAGTTTTCATTGACAGGAAAAGCATGCCACCCAATTTTTTTATCTCCCAATTTAAGCTTTGAGCTCTGGCACATCTACAAATCCCTACTTCCCTCTGTGATGGGCCTATCTATTTACTTTATGCAATTTTTTTTATTTGAGTCTCCATCTTCTCTTATAAAGCACCAACTAAGGGGCACTACGATCGTACTTGAGCATTGCGTATAGCTCATATGCGAGTGTGTTTCATGAATGGATCAATGATTGAGCATGATAGGCTAGGTATACCTTTCTTTAGTGTTGATATTCTGAAATACATGGTTGCTTTTTGATATGCTTGAGTATTTAACTCTTCATGTAAAAACTAGACTATTGTTTTGAATAAATATAAAAGTCCAAATGTCCATGCTACAAAAGAAAAGGAATATGTGATGAACATGTTAGGCAGCATTCCACATCCAAAACTCTGGTTTTATCATTTACCTACTCGAGGACAAGTAGGAATTAAGCTTGGGGATGCTGATACGTCTCCAACGTATCTATAATTTTTGCTTGTTCAATGTTGTTTTATTATCATTCTTGGATGTTTTACAATCATTTTATAGCAACTTTATAACATCTTTTTTGGGACTAACCAATTGACATAGTGCCTAGTGCTAGTTGTTGTTTATTGCTTGTATTTTACTTCACAGAATATCAGTACCAAACAGAGTCCAAACGCAGCAAAACACTTGGGAGAATTTTTTTGGACCAACAGACACATGTTGGGCCGAAGAAGTACCAGAGGGGGCTCTGAGGGGAGCACAATCCACCTGGGCGCACCTGGGGGCCCAGGCACGCCCTGGTGGGTTGTGCCCACCTCGGCCGCCTCTCGCACCGCATCTTTGCTCTATAAATACCCCCAAAATCCAAAAATCCTAGGGGAGTCGATGAAACACAATTCCAGTCGCTGCAAGTTCTAGAACCACCAGATCCAATCTACACACCATCACGAAGGGGTTCATCATCCTCATAGGTGCCTCTCTGATGATGCATGAGTAGTTCATTGTAGACCTACAGGTCCATAGTTAGTACCTAGATGGCTTCCTATCTCTCTTTTGATTCTCTGTACAATGGTCTCTTGGAGATCTATATGATGTAACTCTTTTTGCGGTGTGTTTGTTGGGATCCGAAGAACTTTGAGTTTATGATCAGATCTATTTATCCATGAAAGTTATTTGAGTTTCTTTGATCTCTTATATGCATGATTACTTATAGCCTCATATTTCTTCTTTGAATCTTTGGTATAGTTAGGCCAACTAAATCGATTTTTCTTGCCATGGGAAGAGGTGCTTTGTGATGGGTTCGATCGTGCGGTGTTCTTTCCCAGTGACAGAAGGGGTTGCAAGACATGTATGTATCGTCGCTATTAAGGATAACAAGATGGGGTATATTCCTACATGAATAGATCTTGTCTACATCATGTCATCGTTCTTATTGCATTACTCCGTTTCTCCATGAACTTAATACATGTGTGGAGTAATAGTAGTATATGCAGGCAGGAGTCGGTCTACTAATCTTGGACGTGATGCCTATATAATGATCATTGCCTCGATATTGTCATAATTATTTCAAGTTCTATCAACTTGCCAACAGTAATTTGTTTACCCGCTGTATGCTATTTTTTTCAAGAGAAGCCACTAGTGAAATCTATGGCCCATGGGTCTATTCTTTATCATATTTGCTTTGAGATCTATTTTTATTTGCTTTTGTTTTCAGATCTATTATTCTAAAAACCCAAAAATACCTTGCTGCAATTTTTCATTATTTATTTTATTTTGTTTTATCGTGAGATATATTTATCCAAAATCATACAAACCAATCTATCTTTTACCCGAGAGGGATTGACAACCCCTCTAACACGTTGGGTTGCAAGTATTTGTTCTCTGTGTGCAGGTACCGTTTACATAGTGTTGCTTGTTTCTCCTACTGGTTCGATAACCTTGGTTTCATACTGAGGGAAATACCTACCGTAGTTGTGCTGCATCATCCCTTCCTCTTCGGGGAAATACTGACGCGGACACGAGCCATTAAGAAAGGATTTCTGGCGCCGTTGCCGGGGAGACATCATCAACATCTATCAGGTTCCTAATCACAAATCTCATCTCCTTGCAATTTACATTATTTGCCATTTTCCTCTCGTTTTCATCTGCCCCACTTCACAAAAATTTGTCATTTTATTCACTCTCTTTCTTTTCGTCGATTTCTAGTTAGATCTCTTATTTTCTTGAACTTGTCACTATGAGTGACTTTGGTATGGCAGAAAAAGATGATGGCCTTACTCTTAAAATTGGACAATCTGGCAATCTTGATTCTAAGACCTTTGTTTTGGGGCGAGGGAACGTTATGGGAAAAGAATATATTCAAGAATTTTTTAATTGTGTTGGAAATTTGACCCTTCATGATACTCCTATACTTAAAAAGAACTAAATCTTATGTGGAAGCTATTTCAACACTAGTTCTGAAAATTGAAAATAGATTTATCCGTAGCCACCCTACCTTGCAAAGATTATTTTATGAGCTACGATTTATAAAGGATCCGAAAGCTCAAAATTTAGCCTCCCTTGTTCTTATGAATTAATTTATCACATAGTATGGGAGGCTAGGGATATTTTTATTTTTATGGTATGAGCCGTGAAAAACCAGTAATAAATGAGATCCTTTATAACAGTGATTATATGTTGAGACAATGGCTTGGAAATAATCAAAAAAATTGAGAATCTTAAAAAGGAAATCCCCGTTTTAGATATAATCCAACAAGTTCTCAATGATGTCAATCAACAATATTCTTCGATTGTTGCCAGAAATCAAAGGGGATACACAGATGGACAACTTGATAATGCTAAAATTTCTATGGATAATGTGTTTCAAGTTATTTTTGCAAAACCTACTAACAAGAACACATCTACGGAACATGAGAAGAAAGATGACAATACTTGAATCTATGCTTTATGCCTAGCTAGGGGCGTAAAGCGATAGCGCTTGTTGGGAGGCAACCAAATGAATAATTTTTTTGCCTTTTTCTTTCTGTTCTTGAGTGTTTGCACAATTATGCCTCTGTGGTGATTTTGTTTTTTATGTTTTAATTACTGTCTGGGCCAAGCAAAGCCGTTGGGATCATGTTGGGTGATAGTTGATTTGATCATGTTGAAAAACAGATACTTTTGTGTCTAGTAAAATAATTGTCTAAATTCACAGAAGCGACGAAAAATTCTGATTTTTCTACACAAGATTGATATGCAAATTGCCTCTGTTGTCCTAATTTTTCATAACTTTTGGAGTTACAGCTTTACAGACTGTTCTGTTTTTGACAAATTATGTTTTCTTTGCATTGTGTGCTTATTTTGATGATTCTACGGATTGTATCGGGGGTATAAGCCATGGCAAAGTTATAATACAGTAGATATACTGCAATAAATAAATTTAAATGGGCTTTCTACAGTACTTAAAGTAAAGATTGGTTTTCTTATACTAACGGATCTCACGAAAGTTTTGTTGAGTTTAGTGTGATTGGAGTTTTCAAGTTTTGGGTGGGATCACGATGGATGAAGGAATAAGGAGTAAGAACAGCCTAAGCTTGGGGATGCCCCATAGCACCCCAAGGCAATATTCAAGGTGAAACAAGCAATTAAGCTTGGGGATTCCCCAAGTGGCATCCCCTCTTTCTTGTAACGACCATCGGTATTTTACTTCGAGCTATATTTTTATTCGTCACATATCATGAGTTTTGCTTGGATCGTCTTGTATTATATGAGTCTTTGCTTGTTTTGATTTTTAGTTTCACAAGTATCCTTGCTGGACACACCTATTTGAGAGAGCCAAAATTATACTATGATTTGGTAGAATTGCTCTTTATGCTTCACTTAAAATTTTTTGTGAGCTATGGAATTGCTCTAGTGCTTCACTTATATCGTTTTGAGCACGGTGTGCTTTAATATTTTATGAAGAAATGCTCTCATGCTTCACTTAGATATTTTTGAGAGTTAGTAATTTTAAAGAAATTCTCTCATGCTTCACTTATATTATTTTGAGAGATGAAATTTTTTATGCTCATGTTCTTCACTTAAATTTGTTTGAGCTTGCCAACAGTAATTGCAATATATGAAACTAGTCCCAAAGTGATAGATATTCAAGAGGGATATAATAAAAACTTTCTTGAAGATCATTGGAAAAAATAAACTTGATTCTTTGTAATAGCTTTGAGATATGATGATAGTGATATGTGAGTCATGTTGGTGAGTAATTGTGCTATAGTAAGAATATTGGTGTTAAGGTTTGTGATTCCCTATGCAAGCACGAAAGTCAATAGTTATGCAATGAAATGACAACCTACTTGTGGTGCATTATTCGGTGTTAGTTATGCTTAATGCTCGCTTATGTGATTTTTCATTTCTTGGTTGGGTGCTTCTCAATCTTTTTGCTAGCCTTCACTTGTACTAAGTAGGAATACTACTTGTGCATCCAAAATCCTTAAACCCAGTTTTTCCATATGAGTCGACCATACCTACCTATATGCGGTATTCCCATGCCGTTCTAAGCAAATTTGTAGGTGCCATCTCTAATTTTCAAAATAATTTCCTTTTTGTGTGCTCGTACCGCTCATGAAACGGTAGCGGGTGGCTGATATTTTTCCATGCTAGATGTGTTATTCTCAAGATGAGTGTTTATTCACTTATCATTGCACGAGAGAACGAGAAAGGTATTAGGGATGCCCAATCCTGAAATGAAAAATGAATTTACTCTATGTTATCAATTAATAAATTCCTTGGAAAGTGTTGGTATGGAAGGCACCCGTGGATACGGCTAGCCATGGAATTTGAAAGTATGGTGGAAAAAGGAATAAACTTTATTTTCTGTTTGGGAACCGCCTATGATATATCTAGCATGGAAAGTATTGGGAACTACTCGATTGTTTTCGTTGATAGGAAAAGCGTGCCACCCAAATTTTTTTATCTCTCAATTTAAGCTTTGAGCTCTGGCACCTCTACAAATCCCTACTTCCCTCTGCGAAGGGCCAATCTATTTACTTTATGCAATTTTTATTTTTTATTTGAGTCTCCATCTTCTCTTATAAAGCACCAAATAAGGGGCACTATGATCGTACTTGAGCATTGGGTATAGCTAATATGCGAGTGTGTTTCATGAACGGATCAATGATTGAGCATGATGGGCTAGGGATAACTTTCTTTAGTGTTGATATTTTGAAAGACATGGTTGCTTTTTGATATGCTTGAGTATTTAAATCCTCATGTCAAAACTAGACTATTGTTTTGAATCATATAAAAGTCCAAATGACCATGCTACAAAAGAAAAAGAATATGTGATGAACACGTTAGGCAGCATTCTACATCAAAAATTCTGTTTTTATCATTTACCTACTCGAGGACAAGTAGGAATTAAGCTTGGGGATGCTGATACGTCTCCAACATATCTATAATTTTTGCTTGTTCCATGCTATTGTATTATCTTTCTTGGATGTTTTACAATCATTTTATAGCAACTTTATATCATTTTTTGGGACTAACCTATTGACATAGTGCCCAGTGCCAGTTGCTGTTTTTTTGCTTGTATTTTACTTCGCAGAATATCATTACCAAACAGAGTCCAAACGCAGCAAAACTTTTTGGAGAATTTTTCTGGACCAGCAGACACATGTTGGGCCAAAGAAGTACCAAAGGGGGGCTCCGAGGGGAGCACAACCTACCTGGGCGCACCTAGGGGCCCAGGTGCGCCCTGGTGGGTTGTGCCCACCTCGGCCGCCTCCCGCACCGCTTCTTTTCTCTATAAATACCCCAAAAATACAAAAACCCTAGGGGAGTCGACGAAACACAATTCCAACCACCGGAAGTTCCAAAACCACCAGATCCAATCTAGACACCATCACAAAGGGGTTCATCATCCTCATTGGTTCCTCTCTGATGATGCGTGAGTAGTTCATTGTAGACCTACGGGTCCGTAGTTTGTAGCTAGATGGCTTCCTCTCTCTCTCTTTTGATTCTCAATACAATGGTCTCTTGTAGATATATTTGATATAACTCTTTTGGCGGTGTGTTTGTTGGGATCCGATGAACTTTGGATTTATGATCAGATCTATTTATCCATGAAAGTTATTTGAGTTTCTTTGATCTCTTATATGCATGATTGCTTATAGCCTCGTATTTCTTCTTCGAATCTTCGGTTTAGTTAGGCCAACTAGATCGATTTTTCTTGCCATGGGAAGAGGTGCTTTGTGATAGGTTCGATCATGTGGCGTTCTTTCCCAGTGACAGAAGGGGCAGCAAGAAACGTATGTATCATTGCTATTAAGTAAAACAAGATGGGGTATATTCCTACATCAATAGATCTTGTCTACATCATGTCATCGTTCTTATTGCATTACTTCATTTCTCCATGAACTTAATACAATAGATGCATGCTGGATAGCGGTCGATGTGTGGAGTAATAGTAGTAGATGCAGGCAGGAGTCGGTCTACTAATCTTGGGCGTGATGCCTATATAATGATCATTGCCTGGATATTATCGTAATTATTTGAAGTTCTATCAATTGCCCAACAGTAACTTGTTTACCCGTCGTATGTTGTTTTCTCGAGAGAAGCCACTAGTGAAATCTACAGCCCCCGGGTCTATTCTTTATCATATTTGCTTTGAGATCTATTTTTATTTGCTTTTGTTTCGAGATCAATTATTCTAAAAAAACCAAAAATAACTTGCTGCACTTTTTATTTATTTATTTTGTTTTGTTTTATCGTGAGATCTATTTATCCAAAATCATACAAACCAATCTATCTTATACCCGAGAGGGATTGACAACCCCTCTTACGCGTCGGGTTGCAAGTATTTGTTCTTTGTGTGTAGGTACCATTTACATAGTGTTGCTTGGTTCCTACTGGTTCGATAACCTTGGTTTCATACTAAGGGAAATACCTACCGAGTTGTGTTGCATCATCCCTTCCTCTTCGGGGAAATACTGACGCGGACACGAGCCATCAAGTATCCGTGAGTTGATTATACGATATGCATCAAACAATTTCAGATTCATAATACTCAATCCAACACAAAGGACTTCAAAGAGTGCCCCAAGATTTCTACGGGAGAAACAAGGACGAAAATGTGCATCAACCCCTATGCATAGATTACCCAAATGTCACCTCGGGAATCCGCGAGTTGAGTGCCAAGACATACATCAAGTGCTCTCAAATCCGTAAAACTATTCAATCTGGTAATAACGAAATCTCAAAGGGAAAACTCAATTGATCACAACAAGACAGAGAGGGGGAAACACCATATGATCCAACTATATTAACAAAGCCCCCGATACATCAAGATCATGCCAAATCAAGAACACGACAAAGAGAGAGAGAGAGAGAGAGAGAGAGAGAGAGAGAGAGATCAAACACATCGCTACTAGTACAAACCCTCAGCCCCGAGGGTGGGCTACTCCCTCCTCATTATGGTGGCCACCGGAATGATGAAGATGGCCTCCAATGATGATTTCGCCCTTCGGCAAGGTACCGGAAACAGGGTCTAGATAGGCTTTTCATGGCTACGGAGGCTTGCGGTGGCGGAACTTCTAATCTAGGTTTATTTCTAGGGTTCCTGTAATTATAGGATTTTTTGGCATGGGTCTCACGTCCAAATGGGCTTCGAGGGGCCCACTACCCACCAGCACACGGCCAAGGCCCCTGGTGCACCCCGGTGGGTAGTGGCCACCTCCTTCACCTTCTGGTCCTCCCACGAAGCTTCTAGTGCCTCTTTTGTTGAGAAAAAAATCATCAAAAAGTTTTGTTGCATTTGGAGAACTTTTATTTCTACACAAAAAACAACACCACGGTAGTTCTGCTGAAAACAACATCAGTCCGGGTTAGTTCCATTCAAATCATACCAAAACCACATAAAATTGTTGTAAACATGGCATGTATACTTCATAAATTATAGATACGTTGGAGACATATCAGAAGCCATCTAGCAACTAGCTATGGACCCGTAGGTCTGGGGTGAGCTACTCACACATCATCAGTAGGGCAGCAAGGTTGATGTAAAAGCCCTCCGAATCGATTCCCTCTCCGGAAGAGTACCGGAAAAGGCCTCCAAATGGGATCGTGGAAGAACAGAAACTTGCAGCAACGGAAAAAGTATTTTGGGTGGTTGATACGTCCATTTGCATCATGTTTACCTATTATTATTTATGTTGTTCTTATGCATAATAATGATTTTTGGAGTAATTCTAATGCCTTTTCTCTCATAATATGCAAGGTACACACAAAGAGGGAGAATTCCGACAGCTGGAAATCTGGACCTGGAAAAGCTACGTCAAGCCACCTATTCTGCACAACTCCAAACCAGCTGAAACTTTACGAGGAATTTTTATGGAATATATAAGAATTATTGGAGCCAATAAGTACTAGAGGGGGCCCACCAGGTGGGCACAACCCACCAGGGCGTGCCAGGGAGCCCAGGCGCGCCCTGGTAGGTTGTGCTCCCCTCGGCCCACCTCCGGTGCCCATCTTCTGGTATATAAGTCATTTTGACCTTAAAAAAAATAAGGAGAGGACTTTTGGGACAGAGCGCCGCCGTCTCGAGGGGGAACTTGGGCATGAGCACTTTTGCCCTCCGGCGGAGCGATTCCGCCGGGGGAACTTCCCTCCCGGAGGGGGAAATCATCGTCGTCATCATCACCAACAATTCTCCCATCTTGGGGAGGGAAATCTCCATCAACATCTTCAACAAACACCATCTCATATCAAACCCTAGTTCATCTCTTGTGTTCAATCTTTGTACCAGAACTATAGATTGGTGCTTGTGGGTGACTAGTAGTGTTGATTACATCTTGTAGTTGATTACTATATGGTTTATTTGGTGGAAGATAATATGTTCAGATCCATTATGCTATTTAATACCCCTCTGATGTTTAGCATGATTATCAATTTTGAGTAGTTACTTTTGTTCTTGAGGTCACAGGAGAAATCATGTTGCAAGTAATCATGTGAACTTGATGTGTGTTCGATATTTTGATAGTATGTATGTTGTGATTCCCTTAGTGGTGTCATGTGAACATCCACTACATGACACTTTACCATATTTGGGCCTAAGGGAATGCATTGTGGAGTAGTTATTAGATGATGGGTTGCAAGAGTGACAGAAGCTTAAACCCTAGTTTATGAACTATTCCGTAAGGGACCGATCGGATCCAAAAGTTTAATGCTATGGTTAGAATTTATTCTTAATACTTTTCTCGTAGTTGCGGATGCTTGCGAGGGGGTTAATCATAAGTAGGAGGTTTGTTCAAGTAAAAAAGCACCTAAGCACTGGTCCACCCACATATCAAATTATCAAAGTAGCGAACACGAATCGAACCAACATGATGAAAGTGACTAGATGAAATTCCCGTGTACCCTCAAGAACGCTTTGCTTATTATAGGAGACCGTTTTGGCCTGTCCTTTGCCTCAAAAGGATTGGGCTACCTTGCTACACTTTTGTTACTATTATTGTTACTTTCTCGTTACAAATTATCTTGCTATCAAACTACTCTGTTACTTATAATTTCAGCACTTGCAGACATTACTTTGCTGAAAACGACTTGTCATTTCCTTCTGCTCCTAGTTGGGTTCGACACTCTTACTTATTGAAAAGGCTACAATTGATCCCATATACTTGTGGGTCATCAAGGCTATTGTCTGGCGCCGTTGCTGGGGAGTGAAGCGCTCTTGGCAAGTGGAAATTGGTAATGAAAAATTATTACTATGTGTTGAAATTTATTGTCACTTGTTACTATGGAAAACAATCCTTTGAGGGGTTTGTTCGGGGTATCTTCACCTCGACCGGAACCACAATTAACTACCCCTCAACCTAGTGCACCTACTAAAAATATTGAATATGAAATTCCTTCGGATATGATAGAACAACTGCTAGCTAATCCTTATGCAGGAGATGGAACTGAACATCCTCATATGCACTTGATATATGTGGAACAAATTTGTGGATTGTTTAAGCTTGAAGGTTTACCCGGAGATGAAGTTAAGAAGAAGGTTTTCCCTTTATCTTTGAAGTTAAAAGCATTGGCATGGTATAGGCTATGTGATGACATTGGAGCTTGGAATTGGAATCGATTGAAATTGGAGTTTCACCAAAAAAATATCCTATGCATCTAGTTCATCGTGATCGGAATTACATATATAATTTTTGGCCTCGTGAAGGAGAAAGTATCGCTCTAGCTTGGGGGAGGCTTAAGTCAATGTTATATTCATGCCCCAATCATGAGCTCTCAAGAGAAATTATTATCCAGAATGTTTATGCTCGGCTTTCTCATAATGATCGATCCATGCTTGATACTTCTTGTGCTGGTTCTTGTATTAAGAATACTATTGAATTCCAGTGGGATCTTTTGGAAAGAATTAAATGCGATTCTGAAGATTGGGAACTCGACGAAGGTAAAGAGTCAGGTATTATGCTTAAGTATGATTGTGTTAAATGTTTTATTAATACCGATGCTTTTCTAAAGTTTAGCACTAAATATGGACTTGACTCTGAGATAGTAGCCTCCTTTTGTGAATCATTTGCTAGTCATGTTGATCTCCCTAAGGAGAAGTGGTTTAAATATCACCCACCTATTAAGGAAGAATAAAGAACTGGTACTAGCTAAAGAGGAAACTATACTTTATAATGTTGATCCAGTTGTTCCTACTGCTTATAATGAGAAACCACCTTTCCCTGTTAGGATCAAGGAACATGCTAAAGTTTCAACTGTGGTCAATAAAAGTTATATTAGAACACCTAAACCTGATGAACAAATTAAAGTAGATCCTAGTGTTGCTATGGTTAAGTATCTCCTGGAAGTAAATGTAGATGGGCATAATATTTACTCCTGTGAAGAAGCTGCTAGAATTGCCAAACCCGATAAAACGGATAATCATAGACCCGTTGTTGGCATCCCCGTTGTCTCAGTTAAAATAGGAGATCAATGTTATCTTGGTTTATGTGACATAGGTGCTAGTGCGAGTGCTATTCCCTTTACCTTATATCAAAAAATTATGAATGACATAGCACCCACAGAGTTAGAAGACATAGATGTTACTATTAAACTTGCTAATACAGACACTATATTACCAATTGGGATTGTTGGAGATGTTGAAGTCTTGTGTGGGAAAATAAAATACCCTACTGATTTTCTTGTTCTTGGTTCCCCACAAGATGACTTTTGTCCCATTATCTTTGGTAGACCTTTCTTGAACACCGTTAATGCTAAAATAGATTGTGATAAACAAACTATCGGTGTTAGCTTTGGTGACGAGTCTCATGAGTTTAATTTTTCTAAGTTTAGTAGAAAACCTCATAAAAAGTTGCCTAGTAAGGATGAAGTATTTGGTCTTGCTTCTATTGTTGTGCCTCCACTGATCCTCTAGAACAATATTTGCTAGACCATGAAAACGATTACATATGCATGAAAGAAATGAAAAAGATCAGATATTCTTTGAACAACGTTCTTTGCTTAAACACAATTTGCCTATCGAAACTCTAGGAGGTCCTCCTCCACCTAAAGGTGATCCTATGTTTGAATTAAAACAATTGCCAGACACGTTGAAATATGCTTATCTTGATGAGAAGAAGATAGATCCTGTTATTATTAGTGCTAACCTTTCAGAACATGAAGAAGAAAGATTATTGAAACTTCTAAGGAAGCACCGAGCTGCTATTGGATATATTCTTGATGATTTAAAGGGCATTAGTCCCACTCTATGTCCGCAATTCCCACGATACGGCTATATCTCCCACGTGTCGAGGCACGACTTGGAGGCATAACCGCATGGTGGTTTTGTCGCAAGAAGGGTCATCTTCACACAATCCCATGTAATGAACAAGGATGGGATAAAGAGTTGGCTTACAATCGCCACTTCACACAATAATTAATAAATCATACATCATTCAGAGTACACACATAGTCCGACTACGGACAAATCCGAATAAAAAGAAGATAACCCCAAATGCTAGATCCCCGATCGTCCCAACCGGGCACCACTACTGATCATCAGGAAAAGAGACATAGTAACGTCCAAGGTCTTCATCGAACTCCCACTTGAGCTCAGCTGCGTCACCTGCACTGGTATCATCGGCACCTGCAACTATTTTGGTAGTATCTGTGAGTCACGAGGACTCAGCAATCTCAAAACCCGCGAGATCAAGACTATTTAAGCTTATGGGTAGGATGGGGTAATGAGGTGGAGTTGCAGCAAGCACTAAGCAAATATGGTGGCTAACATACGCAAATAAGAGCGAGAAGAGAAGCAACGCAACGGTTGAGAAGCTAGAAGTGATCCTGAAACTACTTACGTTCATACATAACCCAAACCGTGTTCACTTCCCGGACTCCGCCGAAAAGAGACCATCACGGCTACACACGCGGTTGATGCATTTTAATTAAGTCATGTGTCAAGTTCTCTACAACCGGATATTAACAAATTCCCATCTGCCACATAACCGCGGGCACGGCTCTCGAAATTTTAAACCTTGCAGGGGTGTCCCAACTTAGCCCATGACAAGCTCACGATCCGCGGAGACAATCCTCCATCGCGGGACACCCGATCAGACTCGGGGTCCCGGTGCACAAGACATTTCGACAATGGTAAAACAAGTCCAGCAAGACCTCCCGGCGTGCCAACACCCTGATAGTAGCCGCGCGTATCTCGTCTCAGGCCACGACCGGATGAACACTACATACGGCAACCGAAGACCCCGGAAGAAGGGGTGGCACCGCAAGTGGCTCTAGGTTGGACCAACACTCCGAAGAGCATTGGCCCGGGGGGCTAAATAAAGATGACCCTCGGGAGGGTGACTCCCTAGGGAAAAGAAATAGGTGATAGGCAAATGTAAAACCAATGTTGGGCCTTGCTGGAAGAGTTTTATTCAAAGCAAACTGTCAAGAGGGTCCCATACCCCTCACCGTGTTAGGGACGCAAAATCAAGGAACATAACACCGGTATGACGGAAACTAGGGCGACAAGAGTGTAAAAAACACCAGGCATAAGGCCGAGCCTTCCACCCTTTACCCAGTATGTAGATGCATTAATTAAATAAGAGATATTGTGATATCCCAACATATCCATGTTCCAACATGGAACAATCTTCAACTTCACCTGCAACTAACAACGCTATAAGAGGGGCTGAGCAAAAGCGATAACTTAGCCAAACAACGGTTTGCTAGGAAAGGTGGGTTAGAGGCTTGACATGGCAATGTGGGAGGCATGATAAATGATATGTCTCCAACGTATCTATAATTTTTGATTGCTACATGCTATTTTATCTACTGTTTTGGACATTATTGGGCTTTATTATTCAATTTTATATTATTTTTGGGACTAACCTATTAACCGGAGGCCCAGCCCAGAATTGCTATTTTTTGCCTATTTCAGAGTTTCTCAGAAAAGGAATATCAAACGGAGTCCAAACGGAATGAAACCTTCGGGAACGTAATTTTTAGGAAGATTATGATCTAGGAGACTTGGACCCTACGTCAATAAACAAAGGAGGAGGCCACAAGGTAGGGGGGCGCGCCCTCCACCCTCGTGGGCCCCCTGTTGCTCCACCGACATACTCCTTCCTCCTATATATACCTACGTACCCCCAAACGATCAGATACGGAGCCAAAAACCTAATTCCACCGCCGCAACCTTCTGTACCCACGAGATCCCATCTTGGGGCCTATTTCGGAGCTCCGCCGGAGGGGGCATCCATCATGGAGGGCTTCTACATCAACACCATAGCCTCTCCGATGAAGTGTGGGTAGTTTACCTCAGACCTTCGGGTCCATAGTTAGTAGCTAGATGGCTTCTTCTCTCTTTTTGGATCTCAATACAATGTTATCCCCCTCTCTCGTGGAGATCTATTCGATGTAATCTTCTTTTTGCGGTGTGTTTGTTGAGATCGATGAATTGTGGGTTTATGATCAGGATTATCTATGAACAATATTTGAATCTTCTCTGAATTCTTTTATGTATGATTGGTTATCTTTGCAAGTCTCTTCGAATTATCAGTTTGGTTTGGCCTACTAGATTGATCTTTCTTGCTATGGGAGAAGTGCTTAGCTTTGGGTTCAATCTTGCGGTGTCCTTTCCCAGTGACAGTAGGGGCAGCAAGGCACGTATTGTATTGTTGCCATCGAGGATAACAAGATGAGGTTTTTATCATATTGCATGAATTTCTCCCTCTACATCATGTCATCTTGCTTAAGGCGTTACTCTATTTTCATGAATTAATACTCTAGATGCATGCTGGATAGCGGTCGATGAGTGGAGTAATAGTAGTAGATGCAGGCAGGAGTCGGTCTACTTGTCTCGGATGTGATGCCTATATACATGATCATACCTAGATATTCTCATAACGATGCTCAATTCTGTCAATTGCTCAACAGTAATTCGTCCACCCACCGTAAAATACTTATGCACTTGAGAGAAGCCACTAGTGAAATCTATGGCCCCCGGGTCTATCTTCATCATATTAATCTTCCAACACTTAGTTATTTCCTTTGCTTTTTACTTTGCTTTTATTTTACTTTGCATCTCTATCACAAAAATACCAAAAATATTATCCTATCATATCTATCAGATCTCACTCTCGTAAGTGACCGTGACGGGATTGACAACCCCTTATCGCGTTGGTTGCGAGGATTTATTTGTTTTGTGTAGGTACAAGGGACTCGCGCGTAGCCTCCTACTGGATTGATACCTTGGTTCTCAAAAACTGAGGGAAATACTTATGCTACTTTGCTGCATCACCCTTTCCTCTTCAAGGGAAAACCTACGCAGTGCTCAAGAGGTAGCAAGAAGGATTTCTGGCGCCGTTGCCGGGGAGTCTACGCAAAAGTCAACATACCAAGTACCCATCACAAATCCCTTATCTCCCGCATTACATTATTTGCCATTTGCCTCTCGTTTTCCTCCCCGCCACTTCACCCTTGCCGTTTTATTCGCCCTCTCTTTTCCGTTTGCCTCTTTTTCGCTTGCTTTTTGTTTGCTCGTGTGTTGGATTGCTTGTTTGTCATGATGGCTCAAGATAATACCAAATTGTGTGACTTTACCAATACCAACAATAATGATTTCCTTATCACTCCGATTGCTCCTCTTACCGATACTGAATCTTCTGAAATCAATGCTGCTTTGTTGAATCTTGTCATGAAAGATCAATTCGTCGGCCTTCCTAGTGAAGATGCCGCTACTCATCTAAATAGCTTCGTTGATTTGTGTGATATGCAAAAGAAGAAAGATGTTGATAATGTATTGTTAAATTGAAGCTATTTCCTTTTTCGCTTAGAGATCGTGCTAAAGCTTGGTTTTCGTCTTTGCCTAAAAATAGTATTGATTCTTGGAACAAGTGCAAAGATGCTTTTATCTCTAAGTATTTTCCTCCCGCTAAGATCATCTTTCTTAGAAACGATATTATGAATTTTAAGCAACTTGATCATGAACATGTTGCACAAGCTTGGGAGAGGATGAAATTAATGATACGTAATTGCCCTACTCATGGCTTGAATTTGTGGATGATTATACAAAAATTTTATGCCGGATTGAATTTTGCTTCTAGAAATCTTTTAGATTCGGCCGTGGGAGGCACTTTTATGGAAATCACTTTGGGAGAAGCTACTAAACTCCTAGATAATATTATGGTTAATTATTCTCAATGGCACACTGAAAGATCTACCAATAAAAAAGTGCATGCGATAGAAGAAATTAATGTTTTGAGTGGAAAGATGGATGAACTTATGAAATTATTTGCTAGTAAGAGTGTTTCTTCTGATCCTAATGATATGCCTTTGTCTACTTTGATTGAGAATAATAATGAATCTATGGACGTGAATTTTGTTGGTAGGAATAATTTTGGTAACAACGCGTATAGAGGAAACTTTAATCCTAGGCCTTATCTTAGTAATTCCTCTAATAATTATGGAAATTCCTACAACAACTCTTATGGAAATTTTAATAAGATGCCCTCTGAATTTGAGACTAGTGTTAAAGAGTTTATGAATTCACAAAAGAATTTCAATGCTTTGCTTGAAGAGAAATTGCTTAAAGTTGATGAATTGGCTAGGAACGTTGATAGAATTTCTCTTGATGTTGATTCTTTAAAGCTTAGATATATTCCTCCTAAGCATGATATCAATGAGTCTCTCAAAGCCATGAGAATTTCCATTGATGAGTGCAAAGAAAGAACCGCTAGGATGCGTGCTAAGAAAGATTGCTTTATGAAAGTGTGTTCTTCAAATTTCTATGAAAATAAAGATGAAGATCTAAAAGTTATTGATGTGTCCCCTATTAAATCTTTGTTTTGCAATATGAATCTTGATAATGATGAGACTGAATATGATCCACCTTTACCTAGAAGGCGTTCCCAAAATTCGGAGTTTTTAGATCTTGATGCTAAATTTGATGAAAGTGGGATTGAAGAAATCAAAACCCTAGATGTTGCTAAACCCACTATTTTGGATTTCAAGGAATTTAATTATGAAAATTGCTCTTTGATAGATTGTATTTCCTTGTTGCAATCCGTGCTAAATTCTCCTCATGCTTATAGTCAAAATAAAGCATTTACCAAACATATCGTTGATGCCTTGATGCAATCTTATGAAGAAAAACTTGAGCTGGAAGTTTCTATTCCTAGAAAACTTTATGATGAGTGGGAACAAACTATTAAAATTAAGATTAAGGATCATGAGTTCTATGCTTTATGTGATTTGGGTGCTAGTGTTTCCACTATTCCCAAAACTTTGTGCGATTTGCTAGATTTCCGCGATTTTGATGATTGCTCACTAAACTTGCACCTTGCGGATTTCACTATTAAGAAACCTATGGGAAGAATTAATGATGTCCTTATTGTTGCAAATAGGAATTATGTGCCCGTAGATTTTATCGTTCTTAATATAGATTGCAATCCTTCATGTCCTATTATTCTTGGTAGACCTTTCCTTAGAACGATTGGTGCAATTATTGATATGAAGGAAGGGAATATTAGATTTCAATTTCCATTAAAGAAAGGCATGGAACACTTCCCTAGGAAGAAAATAAAATTACCATATGAATCTATCATGAGAGCTACTTATGGATTGCCTACCAAAGATGGCAATACCTAGATCTATCCTTGCTTTTATGCCTAGCTAGGGGCATTAAACGATAGCGCTTGTTGGGAGGCAACCCAATTTTATTTTTAGTTTTTTTCCTTTTTGCTTCTGTTTAGGAATAAATATTTGATCTAGCCTCTGGTTAGATGTGTTTTTATGTTTTAATTAGTGTTTGTGCCAAGTTAAACCTATAGGATCTTCTTGGATGATAGTTATTTGATCTTGCTGTAATTTCTAGAAACTTTCTGTTCACGAAAACAATTGTTAAAAATCACCAGAACGTGATGAAATAGTGATTCCAATTGCTGCTTATCAATAAACAAAGTTTCTAGGTCTTCCTATTTTGGCTTATTTTTTGGAGTTCCAGAAGTTTGCGTTAGTTACAGATTACTACAGACTGTTCTGTTTTTGACAGATTCTGTTTTTCGTGTGTTGTTTGCTTATTTTGATGAATCTATGGCTAGTAAAATAGTTTATAAACCATAGAGAAGTTGGAATACAGTAGGTTTAACACCAATATAAATAAAGAATGAGTTCATTACAGTACCTTGAAGTGGTCTTTTGTTTTCTTTCGCTAACGGAGCTCACGAGATTTCTGTTGAGTTTTGTGTTGTGAAGTTTTCAAGTTTTGGGTGAAAGATTTTGATGGATTATGGAACAAGGAGTGGCAAGAGCCTAAGCTTGGGGATGCCCATGGCACCCCCAAGATAATATAAGGACACCATAAAGCCAAAGCTTGGGGATGCCCCGGAAGGCATCCCCTCTTTCGTCTACTTCCATCGGTAACTTTACTTGGAGCTATATTTTTATTCACCACATGATATGTGTTTTGCTTGGAGCGTCTTGTATGATTTGAGTCTTTTCTTTTTAGTTTACCACAATCATCCTTGCTGTACACACCTTTTGAGAGAGCCATACATGATTTGGAATTTATTAGAATACTCTATGTGCTTCGCTTATATCTTTTGAGTTATATAGTTTTGCTCTAGTACTTCACTTATATCTTTTAGAGCACGGTGGTGGATTTGTTTTATAGAAACTATTGATCTCTCATGCCTCACTTAGATTATTTTGAGAGTCTTAAATAGCATGGTAATTTTCTTAAATAATCCTAATATGCTTGGTATTCAAGATTTGTAAAACTTTCTTATGAGTGTGTTGAATACTATGAGAAGTTTGATGCCTGATAATTGTTTTGAGATATAAAGATGGTGATATTAGAGTCATGCTAGTTGAGTAGTTGTGAATTTGATAAATACTTGTGTTAAAGTTTGTGATTCCCGTACCATGCACGTATGGTGAACCGTTATGTGATGAAGTCGGAGCATAATTTATTTATTGATTGTCTTCCTTATGAGTGGCGGTCGGGGACGAGCGATGGTCTTTTCCTACCAATCTATCCCCCTAGGAGCATGCGCGTAATACTTTGCTTTGATAACTTGTAGATTTTTGCAATAAGTATATGAGTTCTTTATGACTAATGTTGAGTCCATGGATTATACGCACTTTCTTCCTCCCACCATTGCTAGCCACTCTAATACCGCACACTTTTCGCCGGTATCATACACCCACCATATACCTTCCTCAAAATAGCCACCATACCTACCTATCATGGAATTTCCATAGAAATTCCGAGATATATTGCCATGCAACTTTCCACCGTTCCGTTCATTATGACACGCTCCATCATTGTCATATTGCTTAGCATGATCATGTAGTTGACATTGTATTTGTGGCAAAGCCACCGTTCATAATTCTTTCATACATGTCACTCTTGATTCATTGCATATCCCGGTACACCGCCGGAGGCATTCATATAGAGTCATATTTTGTTCTAAGTATCGAGTTGTAATTGTTGAGTTGTAAGAAAATAAAAGTGTGATGATCTTCATTTTTAGAGCATTGTCCCAAGTGAGGAAAGGATGATGGAGACTATGATTCCCCCACAAGTCGGGATGAGACTCCGGACGAAAAAAAGAAAGAAAAGAGGCCATAAAAAAAAGGAGAAAAGGCCCAAATAAAAAATGAGAGAAAAAGAGAGAAGGGACAATGTTACTATCCTTTTACCACACTTGTGCTTCAAAGTAGCACCATGATCTTCATTATAGAGAGTCTCTCATTTTGTCACTTTCATATACTAGTGGGAATTTTTCATTATAGAACTTGGCTTGTATATTCCAATGATGGGCTTCCTCAAAATGCCCTAGGTCTTCGTGAGCAAGCGAGTTGGATGCACACCCACTTAGTTTCTTTTGTTGAGCTTTCATATACTTATAGCTCTAGTGCATCCGTTACATGGCAATCCCTACTCGCTCACATTGATATCTATTGATGGGCATCTCCATAGCCCGTTGATACGCCTAGTTGATGTGAGACTATCTTCTCCCTTTTTGTCTTTTCCACAACCAGCATTCTATTCCACATATAGTGCTATATCCATGGCTCACGCTCATGTATTGCGTGAAGATTGAAAAAGTTTGAGAATGTTAAAAGTATGAAACAATTGCTTGGCTTGTCATCGGGGTTGTGCATGATTTAAATTCTTTGTGTGGTGAAGATAGAGCATAGCCAGACTATATGATTTTGTAGGGATAACTTTCTTTTGGCCATGTTATTTTGAGAAGACATGATTGCTTTGTTAGTATGCTTGAAGTATTATTATTTTTATGTCAATACTAAACTTTTGTCTTGAATCTTTCGGATCTGAATATTCATACCACAATTGAGAAGAATTACATTGAAATTATGCCAAGTAGCACTCCGCATCAAAAATTCTGTTTTTATCATTTACCTACTCGAGGACGAGCAGGAATTAAGCTTGGGGATGCCTGATACGTCTCCAACGTATCTATAATTTTTGATTGCTCCATGCTATATTATCTACTGTTTTGGACATTATTGGGCTTTATTATTCACTTTTATATTATTTTTGGGACTAACCTATTAACCGGAGGCCCAGCCCAGAATTGCTATTTTTTGCCTATTTCAGAGTTTCTCAGAAAAGGAATATCAAACGGAGTCCAAACGGAATGGAACCTTCGGGAACGTAATTTTTAGGAAGATTATGATCTAGGAGACTTGGACCCTACGTCAATAAACAAAGGAGGAGGCCACAAGGTAGGGGGGCGCGCCCTCCACCCTCGTGGGCCCCCTGTTGCTCCACCGACATACTCCTTCCTCCTATATATACCTACGTACCCCCAAACGATCAGATACGGAGCCAAAAACCTAATTCCACCGCCGCAACCTTCTGTACCCACGAGATCCCATCTTGGGGCCTATTTCGGAGCTCCGCCGGAGGGGGCATCCATCATGGAGGGCTTCTACATCAACACCATAGCCTCTCCGATGAAGTGTGGGTAGTTTACCTCAGACCTTCGGGTCCATAGTTAGTAGCTAGATGGCTTCTTCTCTCTTTTTGGATCTCAATACAATGTTATCCCCCTCTCTCGTGGAGATCTATTCGATGTAATCTTCTTTTTGCGGTGTGTTTGTTGAGATCGATGAATTGTGGGTTTATGATAAAGATTATCTATGAACAATATTTGAATCTTCTCTGAATTCTTTTATGTATGATTGGTTATCTTTGCAAGTCTCTTCGAATTATCGGTTTGGTTTGGCCTACTAGATTGATCTTTCTTGCAATGGGAGAAGTGTTTAGCTTTGGGTTCAATCTTGCGGTGTCCTTTCCCAGTGACAGTAGGGGCAGCAAGGCACGTATTGTATTGTTGCCATCGAGGATAACAAGATGGGGGTTTTATCATATTGCATGAATTTATCCCTCTACATCATGTCATCTTGCTTAAGGCGTTATTCTGTTTTCATGAACTTAATACTCTAGATGCATGCTGGATAGCGGTTGATGAGTGGAGTAATAGTAGTAGATGCAGGCAGGAGTCGGTCTACTTGTCTCGGACGTGATGCCTATATACATGATCATACCTAGATATTCTCATAACTATGCTCAATTCTGTCAATTGCTCAACAGTAATTCGTTCACCCACCGTAAAATACCTATGCTCTTGAGAGAAGCCACTAGTGAAATCTATGGCCCCCGGGTCTATCTTCATCATATTAATCTTCCAATACTTAGTTATTTCCTTTGCTTTTTTACTTTGCTTTTATTTTACTTTGCATCTCTATCACAAAAATACCAAAAATATTATCCTATCAGATCTCACTCTCGTAATTGACCGTGAAGGGATTGACAACCCCTTATCGCGTTGGTTGCG
Organism: Triticum aestivum; assembly: GCF_018294505.1. Classification (NCBI taxonomy): domain Eukaryota; kingdom Viridiplantae; phylum Streptophyta; class Magnoliopsida; order Poales; family Poaceae; genus Triticum; species Triticum aestivum. The sequence continues at coordinate 261,159,342 of NC_057808.1, forward strand.
AGGAGTTATTTGTTTTGTGTAGGTACAAGGGACTCGCGTGTAGCCTCCTACTGGATTGATACCTTGTTTCTCAAAAACTGAGGGAAATACTTACGCTACTTTGTTGCATCACCCTTTCCTCTTCAAGGGAAAACCAACGCAGTGCTCAAGAGGTAGCAATAAACAAGTGGTAGGTAGCGCAACATAGCGATAGAGCGAACAACTAGCAAGCGAAGATAGAAGTGATATCGAGGGTAATGGTCATCTTTCCTGAGATCCCGCAAGGAAGAAGAACGAGTCCATGAAGAAGGCAAACGGACGTAGTCGAATGAATCCTCACAACTCCGGAATGAAACCGAAGCTAACGAGAGAAGCAAACCAGAAAGAAGCAAGCAACATGGTAAACAACCATCACATCAACATGGCATGATGCACAATCAAGTATGATGCATGTCCGGTTTAATGAGGCATGGCATAACAAAGTGCAACAAACAATACTACAAATTAAGTGGAGCTCAATATGCAACGAGTTGCATATTGACGAAACACCACATCAATTATTTTAGCTCTCTCTCGTTTATGTACCCAACAATATTAAATGTTATTAAACATGGCAAAAGGGTGAAGGATAAATAAACTAACTATTTATGCAAGTTTAAATGAGGCCGGAAGTTACAAACAACAATTCCGGAAAATCCCCATATGCATATTTCAAAGTTGGTACTGTTCTGACTAAAACACCATTTTAATGTTGTTAAATAGGGAAATAAAGTGCACCATGTTAATTTATGCATTTTTTCAACCCATTTACATATAAAGTTTATTAAATTTGGAGCTACGGTTAATTAGTTGTGAAATAATTCATTTTAAACATGCTATTTATGCAAATTTATTCAAACAACACATTTAAACATTTTAAACATGGTTGAAAGTTGGATATTATTAAACTACACAAATGTCTGAGCATTTTACATATATGAAGTTTTTACATATGATGCATAGTTTGTGAGATATTATATGCATGATGTGGAGGGTTTTTCTGTAAAAACAGCAATCTCTGGATAAATAGACAAATTCGCAGAACTGGAAAAAAACGTACACAGGCCGAATCTGGCTGGCCCGAATGTGTACAGGAGAGGGCACGGATCTGGGTGCTCACCAGGCCGCATGGGCCGGTTGGTGGAGGAGCTGGCAGGCCGCGGCTGGGCCTTGGAGCGCTGCGGCTGGAGAGGCCCAGGCAGCAGGGCGATGGGTCAACGACGCGGGCGAGCGGTTCTGGCGAGCTGCGGGTCGATGCAGAGGAAGCAGAGGTCGGCAACAGGCGAGGTGGAGAAACTCCGGCGAGGCAGAGGCGGCGAAGACGGCGTGGAGGCGAACGGGGGCCGGGCATGACGGCGAGATCCGGCGAGCACGCGGATTGGACGAGGCAGCGGCAGAACTTGGCGCGCGGGCGACGCTGGAAGCAGAGGAGCAACGCGACAACGAGGGCGGCGCTGGAGGGTCCTGGCGGCTGGACCCGGCGACGCGGTGACGAGGGGCTCGTGCTCCTGGACGAGAGGACGCTCGGGCCTCGGGAGAAGAGGAGGAGCGGTGCCGGGGCTTGGCGAGCTCGGCGTCGAGGAAGGAGCTCCGGCGAGGTGACAAGCGGGAGGAGGCGAGGGACGACACCTGGGTAAAACGGCGACGAGGCGTCGCAAGGGAGGTCCACGGGCGGCGAAGACGGTGAATGGACGAGGCACTGCTGCGCTGGCGCGGTCGACGGGGCGCAGAGGAGGTCGCTGACGGCAGGGCTCCTCCTGTTGACGAACCAAGACAGAGGGAGCGATGTGAGAGCGGCAGAGAGAGGAAAACGGGAAGGAGGAAGAGAAGGGCGACGGAGCTCCGGCCTGGTCGCAGTGGTGGTCGACGGGCATGCTATAGCGGTGGATCGAGCCGGTGCTCGGGGGACAGGGTCTCAGGTGCTCGCGGTTGCAGGGCCGAAGGACGACGGGGTTGAGGCGACCAAGAGGAGGCACGGGGACGGAGAGGTTGCGATGGCGCCTGATGGAGATGTGGCTTGATCGGAGTTCGAGGGAGGCTTTGGAGGAGCTCGCTGGTTGGGTGGATCGAGGGGAGGAGGCTGGCTGCGAGGGGATTTGGGCAGGTGCAGGCTGCAGCGATCTGGTTCGGTGGAGATGGATCGGGATGGATCTTGAGGTGGAAGAGGACTGGCGGCGGTGGCTGGGAGGATGGGACAAGGCTCCTAATTTTTAGGGTTGGACCTCGTGTATATATAGCAGGTGGGTTTTTGTTAGGTGCATTTGGGCCCTCCGATTCAAATCGGACGGTCGAGAAAAATAGGTTATGAAGTCCAATTAAGAAAACGCACATGTTTTAAAGATGTTTGAGAATGATCCGGACCCAATGATAACGACTGCCAGGGTCGGGTTCGGGACAGCTTCGGACGAGCAAGCGAGGGGTCAATGCACTGTGCAAAGAGGGGTTAGGCAGACGAGGTCAACTGTGTGGTTGGACTGAGAATCGTCAAGGAAGACAAATGGTCTGACAACATTGCCACGGAGAAGATAAGAGAGAAGAGAACGGTCTGGCAGAGACAAGGAAGAAGCGGCAACCACGAACGACTAAAATGTTTTAAGAAAACATGCGGATACAATGCATATGATGCCATGATGATATGCAATAAACAAATAAATACACATGACGACAACGAAAAACATGGAAGGCGTCTGAAGCGTCGGTCTCGGGGCGTCACAATGTCAGCACAAGATTAATGTGGAACCTGATGCTAAACCCGTTGTTGATCACCAACGTCGGTTAAATCCGAAGATGAAAGAAGTGGTAAGAACGGAAATATTAAAACTTCTGGAAGCATGTATAATCATCCTATAGCTGATAGTAAATGGGTAAGTTCTGTTCATTTGTCCCTAAGAAAGGAGGTATTACTGTTGTTCCTAATGATAAGAATGAACTTATTCCACAAAGAATTGTTACAGGCTATAGAATGGTAATCGATTTTAGAAAATTAAACAAAGCAACAAGAAAAGATCATTACCCTCTGCCTTTTATGGATCAACTACTAGATATATTATCTAAGCACACACATTTTTTATTCCTTGATTGGTATTCTGGTTTTTCACAAATACCTATTTCTCAACCTGATCCAGAAAAGACCACTTTCACTTGTCCCTTTGGACCTTATGCTTATAGATGTATGCCTTTTGGTTTATGCAATGCACCTGCTACCTTTCAAAGATGTATGACTACTATATTCCCTGAATTTTGTGAAAAGATTGTTGAGGTTTTCATGGATGACTTCTATGTTTATGGGAAGTCTTTTGATGATTGTTTAAGCAATCTTGATCAAGTTTTGCAGAGATGCGAGCAAACAAATATTGTCTTTAATTGGGAGAAGTGCCACTTTATGGATAATGAAGGCATTGTTTTGGGCCATAAAATTTCTGAAAGAGGTATTGAGGTGGACAAAGCTAAGGTTGATGCAATTGAGAAAATGCCATGTCCTAAAGATATCAAAGGTATTCGTAGTTTGCTAGGTCATGCTGGTTTCTATAGGAGATTTATCAAAAACTTTTCTAAAATTTCTAGGCCTCTTACAATTTTTTTTGCAAAAGGATGTTCCTTTTGTTTTTGATGATGATTGTTTAGAAGCCTTCGAAACACTCAAGAAAGCCTTAATTTCTGCACCTGTTGTTCAACCACCTGATTGGAACTTGCCTTTCAAAATTATGTGTGATGCTAGTGATTATGTTGTTGGTGTTGTTATAGCTAGGACAAAGAGTTGATAAGGAACTGAATGTTATTCATTATGCTAGCAAAGCTCTAGATAGTGCTCAACGAAATTCTGCTACTACTGAAAAATAATTTCTAGCAGTGGTGTTTGCTTGTGATTAATTTAGATCTTACATTGTTGATTCAAATGTAATTGTTCACACCGATCATGCTGCTATAAAATATCTTATGGAAAAGAAAGATGCTAAACCTAGACTTATTCGATGGGTTCTCTTGCTACAAGAATTTGATTTACATATCACTGATAGGAAACGAGCTGAGAACCCCATAGCTGATAACTTGTCTAGGCTTGAAAATGTTCTTGATGACCCACTACCTATTGATGATAGCTTTCCCGATGAGCAGTTAGCTGCAATAAATGTTTCTCATAACACCCTTGGTGTGCTGACTATGCTAATTACATTGTTGCTAAATATTTACCACCTAGCTTTACATACCAACAAAAGAAAAAATCGTCTATGATTTAAGAGATTACTTTTGGGGTGACCCACATCTTTATAAAGAAGGAGTAGATGGTATTATTAGATGTTGCATACCTGAGCATGAACAGGGACAAATCCTACGGAAATGTCACTCCGAAGCTTATGGAGGACATCATGCGGGAGACAAAACTGCTCACAAGGTATTGCAATCTGGGTTTTATTGGCCTACTCTCTTCAAGGGTGCCCGTATGTTCGTCTTATCTTGTGATGAAGGTCAAAGAATAGGTAATATCGGTAAGCGTCAAGAAATGCCTATGAATTATTCACTTGTTGTTGAACCATTTGATGTTTGGGGATTTGAATACATGGGACCTTTTCCTTCATCTAATGGGTATACACATATTTTGGTTGCTATTGATTATCTTACTAAGTGGGTAGAAGCTATTTCAACCAGTAGTGCTGATCACAACACCTCTATTAAAATGCTTAAGGAAGTTATTTTCCCAAGGTTTGGACTCCCTAGATATTTAATGACTGATGGTGGTTCACACTTTATTCATGGTGCTTTTCGTAAAATGCTTGCCAAGTATGATGTTACAAAAGAGCAATAGAGAAATAAAATTAATTTTACAAAAGACTGTCAATAGGTCCCGGTAGAATTGGTCTAAGAAATTAGATGACGCACTTTGGGCTTATAGAACAGCATATCAAAATCCTATGGGTATGTCTCCTTATAAAAATGGTTTATGGAAAAGCTTGCCATTTGCCTCTTGAGTTAGAACATAAAGCATATTGGGCAATCAAAGAACTCAAATATGATTTCAAACTTGCCGGTGAAAAGAGGTTATTTGATGTTAGCTCATTAGATGAATGGAGAACCCAAGCTTATGAAAATGCCAAGTTATTTAAAGAAAAAGCTAAAAGATGGCATGATAAAAGAATCCAAAAGCGTGAGTTCAAAGTTGGAGAATATGTTCTTTTGTACAACTCTCGTTTTAGATTCTTTGCAGGAAAACTCCTCTCCAAATGGGAAGGACCCTATGTTATCGAGGAGGTTTATCGGTCTGGAGCTATCAAAATAAATAATGCCGAAGGTACTACCCCGAAGGTTGTTAATGGGCAACGAATAAAATATTATATCTGAGGTATGCCCATTAATGTTGAAAGAAATATTATCCAAACTTTGACACCGAAAGAACACATAAAAGAGACCTTCCGGAACACTCCAGAATCATGAAAAAAGGGAGGTACGTGATATGGTAAGTAAACAGACTCCGAAAAATCCACAAAAATATTTTTATCAGTTTTCGAATATAATAAAAATAGGAAAATAAGAAACTACCGGGAAAGTGACCCTGGTGGGCACAAGACACCAGGGCGCTCCTGGCTTGCCACACGTGCCTAGCTGGGTTGTGCCCACCTCGGGTACCTTATGGACTCCGTTTTTCTACCATTTGCTTGTCCCCCAAGATAAAAAAATCTTTATGTACCCCACGAACCTATTGACCATCGTATCACGGAGAAATCTGCTGTTCTCTTTTCTTGCTATTTTTGGTCAGATCTATAGAGCCAGGCATCATGTCTTCATCTTCCTCCAACAATGTGGAAGAGGATGCTTGGTTGATGAAGATCGAGGTGAATAGAGAAGAACCCGTAGAAGCCGTCAAAGGGCACAAGAGCAAGGAGGCTACCAGAGATAAAGCGCCGGTGGTTGAGCAGGCCTGGCCTGCTGAGGAAGAGGAAGAAGATATCCTTAAACCTTATTATGCTCATCTTACCCCGACTGATATTGAAGCCTATCGAATCACTGAAACAGATCATGTGCAAAATAAATATCTCACTCGTGAAAATATTCTACATCAAGAGCACATCATCTTCCTCCGGAGCGTCATCCGTAGATTGGAGAATCTCTTGATCTTGAAGGACATGATCGCCTCTACTTCATCACCACCACCTTCTTCTTCATCACCAAAAGAAAATTGAGTATCGGTTATGGGCACTCCCCTTGGCTTCCGCCAAGCTTGGGGGAGGTTCCCCGGTATCGTATCACCCCCACTATCTTTTGCCTTAACTTATCTTAGTTCAATCCATAGTTATCTTTTGCTTTAGATGAATAAAAGTTAAGTTCGATCCTTTCTTTTCAAGAGTTTGCTTAGTGATCTATCCTTGTAATCGTGTGCGAGATATATAGTAAAGTTTAGTTTGAGTTTTTGCTTTCTTTACTTTCATGTTCCAATAAAAAGAAAGGAAATAAATGAAAAATATCATATGCTAATCTTTTGGTAGGTGATGATACCACATAAGGAAAAGTATAAGTAGGAAATTTTATTAGAGATTGACAATCATAGCATTGGTTAATGATGCAATTCATGAAAGAATTAATAAGGGAAGAGAATATTCACATATAAATACACTATCCTGGAAATCTCTTGGGATTGTGAGCCCCCATCAAAATACTATATGCCAAAATTGTTGACGTTGGATAAGGAAGAAAACATAATGATTTATGTTTGTTCATATTCACATACAAGTTATATTGTCATAGATCCTTCAACATGTGGTGCTTGCCCCCTATCTTTGCTAGCCAAAAATTCCGCACCAAGTAGAGATACTACTTATGCATCCAAAAACCCTTAAACCCAAATCTTATTTTCAAGAGTCCACCAAACCTAGGGATTGAGCAAGATCCCTCAAGTAAGTTGTCATCGATGCAATAAGGCAATAAAATTGCTTCTAAAAGTGTGAGATCATTTAGTGTAAGAGAAAATTGAGCATTGTACGAACTTCTGATGGTGAAGAACAAAAGCGACAGACTGCATAATAACGGTCGCCATCACAAGGGGCAATACAACGTGACATTCTTTTGCACTAAGGGGTTCAGCATACAAACAAATAAGCGCATGGCAACCTCTGCTTCCCTCTACGAAGGGCCTATCTTTTACTTTTATGTATTTACTTTTATGCAAGAGTCAAAGTTTTTCTCTCTATTCCTTTTTATTTTTCTCCTTTGGCAAGCATCAAGTGGTGAGGAAAGATCTAGCACATATGTCCAGTTGAATATGGGTAGCATGAGTTGTTATTGTTGACATCACCCTTGAGGTGAATACGTTGGGAGGTGAAACTATAAGCCCCTATCTTTCTATGTGTCCGATTGAAACGTTTTTCTCATGTGTATGCGGTGAGTGTTAGCAATCATAGAAGACTATATGATGGTTGAGTATGTGGACTTGCCTAAAGGTTCAGATACGTGACCCTTCCTGAAAAGATGATGAATTGTAGTTGCAAAGTTGACTGAGAACATAGTTTGGTGGTTTCTAATAGAGTTTATGATTTATACTTTGATAGTGTGATGAATTGTTACTTATTCATGAGAAGTCTACGATAGAAGTTTAATGATAAATTTTTTATGTTAAAGTTTGTAGCTATTATAATAATCTACATGATGCTTCTATGTTCATATTTTGTTTTTATCGACACCTCTCTCTCTAAGCATGTGGACATGTTTTTCGATTTCGGTTTTCGCTTGAGGACAAGCGAGGTCTAAGCTTGGGGGAGTTGATACGTCCATTTTGCATCATGTTTACCTACTGTTATTTATGTTTTTTATGCATAATAATGCTTTTTGGAGTAATTCTAATGCCTTTTCTCTCATAATATGCAAGGTACACACAAAGAGGGAGAATTCCGGCAGCTGGAAATCTGGACCTGGAAAAGCTACATTAGGCCACCTATTCTGCACAACGCCAAACAAGCTGAAACTTTATAAGGAATTCTAATGGAATACATAAGAATTATTGGAGCCAATAAGTACCAGAGGGGGTCCACCAGGTGGGCACAACCCACCTGGGCGCACCAGGGAGCCCAGGCGCGCCCCGGTGGGTTGTGCTCCCCTCGGCCCACCTCCGGTTCCCATCTTCCGGTATATAAGTCATTTTGACCTAGAAAAAATAAGGAGAGGCCTTTCGGGACGGAGCGCCGCCTTCTCAAGGTGGAACTTGGGCAGGAGCACTTTTGCCCTCCGACAGAGCGATTCTGTCAGGGGAACTTCCCTCTCGGAGGGGGAAATCATCGTTTTCATCATCACCAACAACTCTCCCATCTTGGGGAGGGCAATCTCCACCAACATCTTCAACAGCACCATCTCATCTCAAACCCTAGTTCATCTCTTGTGTTCAATCTTTGTACCGGAACTATAGATTGGTGCTTGTGGGTGACTAGTAGTGTTGATTACATCTTGTAGTTGATTACTATATGGTTTATTTGGTGGAAGATTATATGTTCAGATCCATTATGCTATTTAATACCCCTCCGATCTTGAGCATGATTATCATTTGTGAGTAGTCACTTTTGTTCTTGAGGTCACGGGAGAAATCATGTTGCAAGTAATCATGTGAACTTGATGCGTGTTCGATATTTTGATAGTATGTATGTTGTGATTCCCTTAGTGGTGTCATGTGAACGTGACACTTCACCATATTTGGGCCAAAGGGAATGCATTGTGGAGTAGTTATTAGATGATGGGTTGCGAGAGTGACAGAAGCTTAAACCCTAGTTTATGCGCTATTCTGTAAGGGACCGATTGGATCCAAAAATTTAATTCTATGGTTAGAATTTATTCTTAATACTTTTATTGTAGTTACGGATGCTGTGAGGGGGTTAATCATAAGTAGGAGGTTTGTTCAAGTAAGAACAACACCTAAGCACCTGTCCATCCACATATCAAATTATCAAAGTAGCGAACACGAATCGAACCAACATGATGAAAGTGACTAGATGAAATTCCCGTGTACCCTCAAGAACGCTTTGCTTACTATAAGAGACCAATTTGGCATGTCCTTTGCCTCAAAAGGATTGGGCAACCTTGCTGCACTTTTGTTACTATTATCATTACTTGCTCGTTACAAATTATCTTGCTATCAAACTACCCTGTTACTTATAATTTCAGCACTTCCAGACATTACCTTGCTGAAAACCATTTGTCATTTCCTTATGCTCCTCTTTGGGTTCGACACTCTTACTTATTGAAAAGGCTACAATTGATCCCATATACTTGTGGGTCATCAGTGGCTCTTTGTTGGTTTCCTGATTTTAGAGAATTTATAGAGGTGGAATTCGGTCAGAAGAAGCCACGATGGGACCACAAGGCATCAGGGTGCGCCCTGTTGCCTTGTCGTCTCCTCGTTTGCCTTCTGGTCTCCTCCAGAAGCTTCTAGGGTCTCTCTTGTCCAGAAAAAAACATCATAAAGTTATTTAGCGTTTGGACTTCTGTAGGATCGGAAGTATGTCTAGAGGGGGGTGATTAGACTACTTGACCAAGTAAAAATCTTTCCTTTTCCCAATTTTAGTTGTAGGAAGATTTTAGTTGTGGCACCGATCTATACAAAAATATGAACGTTAGGAATCTTGATGGGACTGAATAGAACAACTCGGTGGGACCAATGTGCTAGGGCTTAGGGCAAACCTCATCTCGGTGGTACCAATTGCATCATCTCGGTGGAACCGAAGTGAAGCAATAAGTGATACGTCCATTTTGCATCATGTTTACCTACTGTTATTTATAATTTTTATGCATAATAATGCTTTTAGAGTAATTCTAATGCTTTTTCTCTCATAATGTACAAGGTTCACACAAAGAGGGAGAATTCCGGCAGCTGGAAATCTGGACCTGAAAAAGCTACGTCAGGCTACCTATTCTGCACAACTCCAAATAAACTGAAACTTCACGAGGAATTTTTATGGAACAAATAATAAATACTGGAGCAAATAACCACCGGAGGGGGGCCCCCTGGTGAGCACAAGACACCAAGGCGTGCCAGGCCCCCAAGCGCGCCCTGGTGGGTTGTGCTCAGCCCAGCCCACCTCCGGTGCCCATCTTCTGGTATATAAGTCATTTTGACCTAGAAAAAAATAAGGAGAGGACTTTCGGGATGAAGCGCCACCGTCTCGAGGCGTAACTTGGGCAGGAGCACTTTTGCCCTCCGGCAGAGCGATTCCGCCGGGGAAACTTCCCTCCCTGAGGGGGAAATCATTGTCATCATCAGCACCAACAACTCTCCCATCTTGGGGAGGGCAATATCCATCAAAATCTTCAACAACACCATCTCCTCTCAAACCCTAGTTCATCTCTTGTGTTCAATATTTGTACCGGAACCTCATATTGGTACTTGTGGGTGACTAGTAGTGTTGATTACATCTTGTAGTTGATTACTATATGGTTTATTTGGTGGAAGATTATATGTTCAGATCCATTATGCTATTTAATACCCCTCTAATCTTGAGCATGATTATCATTTGTGAGTAGTTACTTTTGTTCTTGATGTAATGGGAGAAATCGTGTTGCAAGTAATCATGTGAACTTGATATGTGTTCGATATTTTGATAGTATGTATGTTGTGATTCCCTTAGTGGTGTCATGTGAACGTCGACTACATGACACTTCACCATATTTGGGCCTAAGGGAATGCATTGTGGAGTAGTTATTAGATGATGGGTTGTGAGAGTGACAGAAGCTTAAACCCTAGTTTATGCACTATTCTGTAAGGGGCCGATTGGATCCAAAAGTTTGTTGTGGTTAGTATTTATTCTTAATACTTTTCTCGTAGTTGCAGATGCTTGCGAGGGGGTCAATCATAAGTACGAGGTTTGTTCAAGTAAGAACAACACCTAAGCACCGATCCAGCCTCATATCAAATTATCAAAGTAGTAAACAGAAATAAAACCAACATGGTGAAAGTGACTAGATGAAATTACCGTGTACCCTCAAAAACACTTTGCTTATCATAAGAGACCGCTTTGGTCTGTCCTTTGCCTCAAAAGGATTGGGCCACCTTGCTGCACTTTTGTTACTATTACCGTTACTTGCTCGTTACAAATTATCTTGCTATCAAACTACTCTGTTACTTACAACTTCAACACTTGCACACATTACCTTGCTGAAAACCACTTGTCATTTCCTTCTGCTCCTCGTTGGGTTCGACACTCTTACTTATCGAAAGGACTACAATTGATCCCCTATACTTGTGGGTCATCAAGGCTCTTTTCTGGCGCCGTTGCTGGGGAGTGAAGCGCTCTTGGTAAGTGGAAATTGGTAAGGAAAAATTATTACTACTTGTTGAAATTTATTATCACTTGTTACTATGGAGAAGAATCCTTTGAGGGGTTTGTTCGGGGTATATTCACCTCGACCGGAACCACAATTAGTTACCCCTCAACCTACTGCACCTACTGAAAATATTGAATATGAAATTCCTTCGGGTATGATAGAACAACTACTAGCTAATCCTTATGCAAGAGATGGAACCGAATATCCTTATATGCACTTGATATATGTGGATGAAATTTGTGGATTATTTAAGCTTGCAGGTTTACCCGGAGATGAAACTAAGAAGAAGGTTTTCCATTTATCTTTGAAGGGAAAAGCATTGGCATGGTATAGGCTATGCGATGATATTGGATCTTGGAATTGGAATCGATTGAAATTGGAGTTCCACTGGTATGCGTCGGTGCTATACAAATGGTTTTTAACCCCTTTCCACGAAGGCATTTGGAACCGTCGCCTAGTGAGTGACGGCGATAGGGGGGTCCTTCCCACACGACCCAGAAACCATTAGGGATAGGGACCCTACACTACTCCTACTTGTTTCTGCTCGCATTGCCATCGCAGTCGGTATTCTGTGGTGCTACGTTTACGATGCGCGGCCCATCACAAACGGTTCACTATTATAGAACATGTATGATAAGCATACAATCACACACATTCACTTTTCCCAAACCGTATGCGATAACTAATTAAGAAGATTAGCTAATCGTCGTACGAGTGTCGGACAGGATTACGAAACGCCGGACCGTAGTAACATCATCCTACACGACAACTATCGCACACGCTATTATGTGGTGCAACGTTTACGATGCATACTTCATCAGAAACAGTTCATGGTTGCGACGATAAGGCAACTAACACAAACGTTTAGTTTGCCTGCACCATTTGTGATATTGTCTGACATCTCACACGCTTTGCAAACGGCAACTGTGTGCATGCTTGCACACGTTTCCTCTCTGTGAGCCGTCTCGGATTATGGTGTATGCTACAACTTTATTCATATCCATCAGGTTCAAACAACCAATGCATTATTCGATTCATAGGTACAGATGTTCAAGAATTATATAAGAACCAAATAAAGAATGATGAACTGTAGTTGTATACTCTTACTATTAAAGATGGTAAAGAAAGAGGCAAAATACATTCTGGTTGCTGAACAAGGTGAAGCGGAATGCCCATATTGTGCCCTCCTCCATGCAGAAGGCACGCACGACTCTAGTCCAACCCCTTATGATGGCCGATCGCCCATCCTTCACAGTCTTCATGAAAACATATAGATAATCATCGTGTTTTGGTAGAAATACTTTAACCTTTGCATGCCCACCAATCATGTAGTTTGAGAGGTAATCTTGAGTAAACTGCTTTGGCAACCACTACAAAGGAAAAATATTCATACATTGTCATCTGACACAACTCATTATGGGCAGTAAAAAGAAGGCTGTAGAGTTCTTACTTACCATCCCGCAGTTCGCTGTTGTCTTGGATAAAGTGTAAACAAATAGTTTAATTGCCATCTTTGGACTCACTTTACTAACAATATTTATCAGCTTCCTCAATTGATGTTGGTTCATCGATATCTCATTGCCCCATACGCAGAAAGGGTCAAAGCGCGGATCTTTACCAATGACATATGTACCTAAAAGCACCAAGTTAATATTAGAAGCTAAACAACAATTGCACAATGATGTAGTACAACAATCTTTTATAATATTTTATAACATCCAATATACTCACATATTAGATGAATTAACATCTTATATTATGGGCTGGAAGGAGTTTAGTGCATTCTTACAAACTATCGGCTGATTAAATGTTGTTGTATCCATGGGTTGCAGTTAGTTTGAGCTAGTTCGGGCTCAAATAGCCCTAAAGTATATCTAAACATGAGGGCTAGTTTGAGCTAGTTGCATCTATAACCCACCCAAAAAAACTATCCAACCCAAGAGGTGCTAATTGGAGCTAGTTCTCCTAGTGCATTTATTGTCAATCTAACCCTGCCATCCAAACTACTCTTTGGATGGAGTTAGTTCAAGGTTAGTCATGAGCTAGAAACTAACTCTAACCTCTAGTTAAGTTGAGTATCCAAATAGGGCTGTGTTTGTTGTTGTTGCTGCTGCTCTTTTATGTATATCTAGACATCATCAAAACATTAATGTAGCACTCTTCCTTGTTGCTATGTAGCCTAGGATTGCATATTTAGACATTAAGTACAGTGCATGTTGCTATGTAGCCTCAGATATATTCACTACAAAAAAAAGACACATCCGTGACATTTTGGGCCGAACGAATTTTTTTCTGTCATAGTTATGACACTTCTATGATGATAATTGTGACAAAACCCGGTATCATCATAGATGTGGTGGGGTCCTACTTCTATGACAAAAAATCATGACAGAAAATGGGCTTTTTGTCCTGGGCGGGCCGGAGACGCAGCTGCATGACATTCTTTGGGCCGTCCATGACGGAAAAAACCGCGGTAGAAGCAAGGGCGAGGAAAATATCGGGGTGTTCCCGGTTACGGTGGGTGGTCGAGGCCGAGCGATGCACGTTTCTCTCGTACACGCACGCGCGTGGGTGCGAGCCGTTGGGCTCTAACCAAACCCGAGCGAGGCGTTGGGCTCTAACTGAACCCGAGCGATTGCACTGCAGGCTACGCGTTACTGAACCCGAGCGATCGATCGATGGCTGTTAACTGAACCCGATCGAGCGATTCCTTCGCGACTGCTGCTAACTGAAGTCGATCGA